>NC_080166.1:9600840-9900840 GCF_950295315.1 Erinaceus europaeus | reverse complement strand
AATTAGCAGTTCTCCCAAAGTTACAGAAAAGGGTTGACTATTATTTCTCTCTGTCTCTCCCTCTCTCTCTCTCTCTCTGTGTCTCTCTATATATTTGCCCATTTTTTCTGTGGTCTTGTCTTCTCTTCCTTTATAAGCCATGCCTACATCTATTGCTCCTTCCAAATGACCATCCTCTTTTTCTTCCTCTCTCTCTCTGGGTCTTGAAGGGATTGGAATTCAGAGGCCTGCTGTCATCTTCTCCTAATATTTCTCCCCCTTTCATATGGACCATAATTTTCTGTGGGGTTCAGAAGGTGGGAGTTCTGGCTTCTGTAATTGCTTCTCTGTTGGACAAGTGTCGGCAGGTTGACAGCCTCTTCCTTCCTTTCTTTCTTTTCTTTTCTTTTTAAATTTAACAGGGGAGAGAGCAAATGCAGTGCCCCACTACCACAAATTACGCAGTCTAGTTTCCTACATTTGGGGAAATCGCAGGGGGTCAGCACATCCGGAGTGCAATGGATAAGCCAAGTTAGTTTCTCTCTCTCCCTTCCTTCCTTCTTTCCTTCCTTTCTCTCTCTCTTTCTTTCTTTCTTTCTTTCTCTCTCTCTCTCTCTCTTTCTTTCTCTTTCTTTCTTTCTCTCTCTCTTTCTCTCTCTCTCTTTCTCTTTCTCTCTTTCCCTCTTTCTTTCTTTCTTTCTTTCTTTCTTTCTTTCTTTCTTTCTTTCTTCCTTTCTTCTCCTAGCCTGTCTCTTTTCTATTGGGGTAGGGTTCAGGAGAGACAAGGTCCCAGGACTTATTGGTAAGGTTGTCTGCCCAGGGAAGTCAGGATGAAATCACAGCATCTGCAACTTGAATACCTATTTTTTAAAATGATCTCAGGGAGTGGAAGATTTTGAAAAATAAAATGGAATGAGTACTATTCCTTTTAGTCAGTCAGTCATATCTAAGAGACTCACAATGCATACATAAGCTTTCTATAATTTAATCTTATAAAAATTCTCTATTGATTAGTTTAAAAATGGTGTCAGGTCTCTTTAGAGTGTCAGCATGAGAGTCTCTTTATAAAGCCATTACACCCAGAAAATAATTTTTTAAAAATCTTTAGTGATTTGACAGAGATAGTCAGATATCAGAAGGAAGGGGAGATAAAGAGGAAGAGTGACAGAGATTCACCTGCAGACCTGATTCACCACTTTTGAAACTTTCTCCCAGCAGGTGGGGACTGGGGACTTGAACACAGGTCCTTGCACATTGTAACATGTGCATTCTACCAGATGTGCCATTACCTGGCCCCCAGAAAACAAATCTTTAGGACTAGTGAAATAATTCACTTGTATAGTGCCCTGCTTTTTGCCAAGTGCACAACCCAGATTTGAGTCTGGTTCCCATCCCACTGAAGACAGCTTCAGCGTTATGTTGTCGCTATTAAAGAAAAAAACGTTTCCAGGTCTGAGAAGACAGCATGATGGTTATGGTTAGGCAAAAAGACTTTCATGCCTGAGGCTCTGAGGTTCTAGGTTCAATCTCCAGCACCACCATAAGCCAGTGTTTTTTTCCTCTCGTTCACTGTATCTTTTACCTTAAAATAAATTTATGTAAAAAATTTAAAAGTTGTTTCTGGTAGGGGTAAATATTAGGGGAAGATGACCAGAGTGCTCTGAACTCTAATCCCATCAGGACCTAGAAAGAGAAGAGGGAGTGGAAAAAAAAAAAAAAGGAAGGACACTCAGTAATAGTACGTGCGACTAGAAAGGAAGAGAAGGCAGGGCCATAGAAAAAAATCAGTGAACAGCCAGACAGACAGATAGCTGGACAGAGAGCTATAGAAATAATAGTCAACTCATATCTGTGATCTTGGGAGAACTACTGCAGTTTCCAGTGGAGGGAATGGGGACACAGAACTCCACTGGTGGGGAAGGAGAGGAATTATACCCATTATCTTAAAATTTTGTAAATCAGTATTAAATCACTAATAAAAATTAAAAAAAAAGATATTTCTGGTTTTGGAGAAGTTATCTGCTAACACTACCAGTGAACTTACCGAGTTGGTGAGTTTCCTAGAGAGAGAAGTACCCTTCACTGGAAGCTGGTAAAGTTAACCAGATACAGTCTCAAAATCTTCACTAACAAGGACTTCAGGAGTGGAGAATTTACACACCAGAAAAAGTTGTTATGACTCATTCACACTGGGAGATGAAAGACAGCAGACAGTGCCGTGCAGGAGCAAAGAGTCACCTTTTGGAAGGATGACTCTATATTCTCCATGTCCCTCTGTGTTTTGAGCAAACGGAGCCTTGACTGGAGTGCAGAGCTCCCAGAAGCCTGTTTGAGTGACAGCTCTTACCTGGCAGGAATCCTTCTGGCCTTTGATGTCTCCTGCACATATCATGTCTTTAGTTATAATAGGGCGGTGGTTGTAATAGTTTCGGCTGTTGCAAAGTTTTCTGTTTAAGACAGTCACCGTGACTTCTTGCAGAGTATCAGAGGGTGTTAGAGTTTCCTGCTTGGTGGCTCCCCAGCCAGTAACCTGGCATTTGGTTCCAGCTCTAATATCGTTTTTGGTCTTTGGGTGGAGCAGCTGGACATACTTGTTGAGTGTTGCGGCCCTGTCAAGCTGACAGATTGGAAAGAGGAGAATTTATCCTTGCTCCCTGCCCCGCTTTGCACTATGTTCTGCTATGAGCTGGAGCAAGGGTATGTGTGGTCTCCATCTGTTCTAGGAGGGTGTCCCTCTTGGTGAAACGACTTTGGTGGTAGCCTGCAGCTATAGTTGGGGTTGTTGCTTTTCTGCACATGCTCATGCATTCCCCATGGAGTTCAGTGATGTTCCAGGAGGGAATGACACTGAACAAGAATTCCACCCAGTCTCAAGCAGGCTGGCCTTTGCCCTGCACTGGATGGTTTTCTCTGGAATAACATCCACAGGCCATGACTTGAAGGGCTGGGCTGTTTCCTGCTGGATAGGACCCTTGAGTATGGTCTAGACTGAGAATGGACTACACTAAGCATGGTCTAGACTAAGTTGTAACTCACTTCTGAAGTCCTGAAATCACTTGGTTGGCTCTGTTGTAGAAACAACTGTCTGTGTTTTTCACTCGCTAATGCTCAAAGCATTTGGGGGAATAAAGACTTAATGAGAATCCTTGGGCTTGCTGGGATGTTCTCCTCCTATATATGTAAACACTCACTGCTTTCCCTTGTGTAAACAGAGCCCCTGGTACATTTGTGGTAAGTTCTTGCTTCTTTCAAAGCAATGTATGGGGTAATATAAGTCTTTACAGAATGTGTCATGGTTACCTCATGCATGGGGAAAAGACTGGTGAAATATTTTTGCCTAGTTGATTTAAAAAGAGCAAGGAGAAATTAAAGACAGTGCCACATACCTTAACCATCATAATGTCATTTGACTGAGGATTTGATGTAAATTTTGAGAATGGTATAATTTTTTTAATATTCAATATTTGTCTGGAGTCTTCATCCTTTGAGAGGGAGTGTGCTCCTAAAACCACCTTGGAAGGCTTGTTTTTGGTAAACCTTGAAAAGAAAAGGCAGAGAACAGAAGTAATGAAGTGATGCCCAGCCCCCCAGTGCAGAAATTATGGGTAGGACTTTTAAGTTTACAGGTTCAAGTTGGAATGATAGATAAATGCATTAGTGCAGCAGAAGAGAAATCGAAGGCCAGGTGATCAGCTCTCAAGCCCAGTCACTCTGTTTCTGCAGCATTGTCCACAGTAGAGAAAAAGGTCAAAACCTACCTGACTGAGATCGTGCTTAAAAGAAAACAACTCTGATTTATGTAAACAAAAGGGGATTATTTCTTGAGTTTATGATTTGTACCTACTACTGTTAACTTTTTTAAACTGAGGTAAATGTACACAATAAAATCTGTAATTGTAGCTATTTTAACCAATTAATTACTTTCTGTGGAAATAGGGTCTCATACTTTTAATACTTCCCAAGTCTTGAGCCAATGTGTTGATTAAGAGGGGGGGGGAGGGAGAGGGGGAGGGGGAGGGAGAGAGAGAGACCGACCACAGCATCAGATCTTCTCCCCAGTGCTATGGCACTTTCCTTGTTGTGCCTGGGTTCTGATAAGAACTGACTGCATGCAAAGCATACATCCTACCTGACAAGCTATCTCTCTAGTCCCATTATTATTTTTTCAGGTGTGCAGTTCTGTGGCATTAAGTACATTTTTATTGTTCACCAGCCATCACCATCAATCTCCACAACCATTTCATGTCCTGCTTTTGAGCAGTAGAGGCATGCTGCAAGCATTTCTAGCTCTTTGTCTCTCATACTTTATCAAAACAGAAAAAAAAAAAAAAACCCAAGAAAAACAAGTGGCTGCCATATTGGAATAGCAGTTGTCATGTGGGCCAGTGTGAAGTGTTTTGATAATGAAAAGACAACTCTGTAGTTGCTGATCTGCAATGTCTAGAACTCATTTCAAGGCAATATGAGGTAACAAGAGTCATTGAATGCCTGTTAAATATGCTCACATATTCTGACCCTTGAACTAGAAAGATGATTTGGACAAGAAGAGAACATTTTGCTCAGGGTGAAAGATCACTGCTATTTTGAAACAAAGAAACTTTGGTGTTAATTGTTACTGAAAATTCCATTGTGAGGATGTAGAGGGCACAACATGTGAGACAGGTGAAGAAAGAATAGTTATTAAAAAAAAGAACATTGTATTTATTTGTAGAGACAGAGAAAAATTGAGAAGAAAGGGCGAAATAGGGAGAGAGAAAAGGAGACAGCTGCAGCAGCACTGCCTTACCACTTGTGAAGCTTCTCCCCTGCAGGTGGGAACTGGACGCTTGAACCTGGGTCCTTGCACATTTTAACATGTTTGCTCAGCCAGCTGTGCCACCACTGGCCCTCAGTTACTGGTTTGTTTTTTTTTAAATTCCCAGTCATATGCAATTCTTGAAGCAGTATTTTAATGATTTCACAATTCAAGATATTTACTGTATGTTGAATAAAACTGGACTTCTCACCAGTTGTAACATTGAGTTTTGGTTTGAAATCTTGATAACACATTTTCATATTTTAGAAATATTCCATTTTAATGTGTGTCTTTTGGAAGTCACTTCAAATTCTTCTTTGGATTAGTGAAGGTTATAAAATTCATGTTTATATAGTTTCATTGCCACTGGAAAAAGGAATCAACATAGACTACAATAAAATAAATAAATAAATATATATAGATTACGGAAAGAAAAGTCCAGCAGGGGTGCACTGGTAGAGTGCATATGTTACGATGTCCCAGGAGCCGAGTTTTTTCCCAGGTCTCCACCTTTGAAGGCTGGGGGAAGTTTCATGAGTAGTGGAGCAATGCTGCATTCTTTATGTCTCTTTTAAAAAAAAAAGGGTTGAAGAGAAGAAAAAGAAAAAAAAAGTAGCTTACAGGAGTAGTGGAGTCCTTGCGTAGGCACAGAATCCCAGAAATATCTCTGATGGTAAAATAAATAAATAAAAAAAAAATCACAAAAACGTACAGAAAAATAAAGCCTGGTTGGCTCCATTTTGGAGAATAAGTAAATGATCATGGTGGGGCAGGTTGGTATTTGGCTGGGCAGTGACCACGAGGAATTATCTTTTTGTTGTTGTTTCTACCAGAAGAGTTTATTTTGGGGGAATCCTGTTTTATTTGTTGAAATGTTTGCCTATTGCAAAATCAAGATGAAGATAAAATTTCTCATAGCATGTGCATCAGATTTCCCAGGACTGGTTCAGATTCAACACACTCACTGAACCCAAAGCTCTGGAAGGCAAAGGAAGAGGTAAGATCTCCAGGATTAATGCACTAAGAGAAAAAATGGAGCCCCACAGAAATAACATACCTGAGAAGATCTCTGAAGCACGCGTACGGTTGGGGAAGATGACTGCCGACTAAGGGGAGGTTGCTGGGAAAATGTCTAGTTTACCTTCATCTTTTGCCCATTTTCTTTACTAGTTAATGCTGTTGAAATACACTGGTTCTTTTTATTTCCACCGAGATACATTAGAATCAAATGTAAACCCCCCCCCCACAAATGCCTCCTGAATGTTGAATTTCTAGACACGTTGCACAGCCATCTACAGTACAAGTCAATTTTTTCTGCCCAAGGATACTGCATTACCTGGCTTCCAGGACTCCCCTCTTTAGCTAAGCCAAGGTCTAAATTCACAGGGAAGTAGCAAGATCAGTGTCTTTCATTTGCATGGCCCTGGTATTTCTCCACCAGGGACTACCTGCTTCAGAATCATGTGGAATTTACTGAGTAAAATACAGCTCTTTGGGAACGGGTGGTGATGAATTTGGTTGAGTGTACCTGTCACGATACACAAGGACTTGAGTTCAAGCCCCAAGTTCTCACCTGCAGGGGAAAAACTTTGAGCAGTGCTGCAGGTCTCTCTCTCTCTCTCTCTCCCTTTCCTTTTCTCTCTTCTCCCTCTCAATTTCTCTCTATCCATATTCTATTCAATAAATCAATAAAACCTACTTTGAGTAATACAGCTTTCCTTTTTTTTTTTTTTTTTTTTTTTTTTTTTTAAGATAGAGAAAGTTGGAGAGTCAGAGAGATAGTGAAAGAGACCGAAGTTTCCTTTAGTGCAGTGGGGAATGGGCTTGAACATGGACTGCATAAAGGGTAATGCAGTTCACTAACCAAGTGAGCTACATTGCCAGCCCCCAAAATACAACTTTCTGGGTCTACTCTGGATGAACCTAGGGCAGAATGACAGTCAGAACAGAAAGACACACAGTATTTGCTATTAGAATAAGCCTTTTAATTATCCATCAATGATATTTATAATCACAGAGGCAGTGGCACATCTGGTTGAGCACACATATTACCAAGGCCAAGGACCCAGTTGGAGGCCCCGCTCCCCACCTGTTGGGGGATCTGCTTCACAAGTGGTGAAGTAGATCTGCAGGTGTCTTATCTTTCTCTTCCTTTCTTTCTCTCCACCCTCTATTAATTTCTCTCAGTCCCAATAAAAAAGGAAAAATATGGTAGCCAGGAGCAAGAATTCCTCAGGCCAGCACTGAGCCCCAGCGATAGCTCTGTAGGCAAACACACGCACGCGCACGCGCACACGCACACGCACACACACGCTATCTAGCACCTATCCATCTATCTATCTGATACTGCAGAGAGACAAAAAAGATAGTGAAAGATACCATAGTATTGACGTTTCCTTAAATGTAGTGGGGGCTGAGTTTGATCCTGAGATGTGCACATGGCAAAGCAGCTCACCATCCAAATGAGATATTTCTCTGACTTCCCAAATTTTAATATAATTTTTATTAGTGATTTAATAATCTTGTAAACCACTTTCCCATTTGAGCCCAGCAATAACTTTCCTTAATGTTGTGAAAAGCAATGGACTCTGTATTCTTATAGTAAAAATGTTCTGTGATGGCTGAAGGTGACACATGTAAGGAAATTAGAACCCAAACTCAACTTTGTGGACTCCAAGTCCAGTGATTTTCTATGACATCGCTGCATGCCCTGGACCAGGTTCCAGTAAGCCTCATGTCTCTGCTTCCATCTGCTCAGTAAAGTCAGTGGCCTTGCATGGGAGGTCTCCTCTGTCTAAAATGGGGGGGGGGGGGCTGACTGACATTGAGGGGAGATTGCTAGTCCTAGCCCATCAACATGACTGAAGCACAGATTTGTTCCTTAGCCGTTAGAATGGAAAGTACAGATAGTAATATAACACCAGGTAACATTTAGTAAATTGTGGTGGCATACCAGATCTTTTTAAATTTATCAATTTATGTATTTATTTATGTTTAATTGAGGAAACTCTAGTTTATAACATGTCTCAAGTATTGCTTAACACTTTATATACTATGTTATGATGGAACAAATTCAAGTTTTTATCCAGATTACTTCGAGAAGGAAAACAGGGCCTGCCCACCACAGCTGTACTCACCCCACCCCCTGCCCAACTATTAAGTGACTGAGCTCCTAAGTGATGGAGTTCTTAAGGATGAGTGCTTAAGTGATGGAGCTCTTAAGTGACTGTTTTTAAGTGATAGAGCTCTTAAGTGACCGAGCTTTTTTAAATTATTTATTTATTTGATAGAGACAGCCAGAAATCAAGAGGAAGGGGGGTGATAGAGAGGGAGAGAGACAGAGAGACATCTGCAACCCTGTTTCACCACTCGTAAAGCTTTCCTCCTGCAGGTGGGGACTGGGGGCTCGAACCGAACCGGGGTCCCTGAGCATTGTGCCAGGTGCGCCACTACCCGGCCCCCAGTGACCGAGCTCTTAAGTGATATAACTCTTAAGTGACTTGCTTTTAAGTGAAAGCTCTTAAGTGACTTGCTTTTAAGTGATATAGCTCTTAAGTGAGTTGCTCTTAGCTGATGGAACTCTTAAGTGGCTGTGCTCTTAAGTGATGGAGCTCTTAAGTGGCTGTGCTCTTCAGTGATAGAGCTCTTAAGTGATGAAGCTCCTAAGTGATGGAGCTCTTAAGTGGCTGTGCTCTTAAGTAATGGAGCTCTTACTTGATGAAGCTCTTAAATGACTGAGCTCTTAAGTGATATAGCTCTTAAGTGGCTGTGCTCTTAAGTGATGGAGCTCCTAATTGATGGAGCTCTTAAATGACTGAGCTCTTAAGTGATATAGCTCTTAAGTGACTGTGCTCTTAAGTGATGGAGCTCTTAAGTGACTGTGCTCTTAAGTGATGGAGCTCTTACTTAATGGAGCTCTTAAATGACTGAGCTCTTGAGTGATGTAGCTCTTAAGTGACTGAGCTATTGAGTGATGGAGCTCTTAAGTGACTGTGCTTTTAAGTGATGGAGCTGTTAAGTAATGGAGCTCTTGAGCACTTAAGTGACTGAGCTCTTAAATGATAGAGCTCTTAAGTGATTGTACTTTTAAGCTCTTTTTTCCTTTTTAAAAAATTCTTTATTGGGGGATTAATGTTTTACATTCGACAGTAAATACAATAGTTTGTACACGCATAACATTTCTCAATTTTCCACATAACAATACAACCCCCAGTAGGTCCTCTGTCATCCTTTTTATAGCTCTTAAGTGACTGTGCTCTTAAGTGATGGAATTTGTAAGTGACTGCTCTCTTATGTGAACTGCACTCTTAACTGACAGAGCTCTTAAGTGACAGAGCTCTTAAGTGACAGAGCTCTTAAGTGAAACGTCAGATTCTGTCTAAACAAGTTATCCATTAACCTTCACTGAAACTACTTAACACCTGTGCCATAGATGTTATGATTGTCCCCACTTGGCAGATGAGGGAATTGAAGCAACACAGTTGAGAAAAATCACACAGTCAATAAACAGAGGCTCCAGAGTAAAAATACAGGTTACATCAAGTGGTTTAAATTTAAGGTTTGACTTTTTTTTTATAAAAAGATTTATCTGTTAATGAGAGGCAGAGCTAGATATAGAATTGAGTATAATTTGGGGCCAGGTGGTGGTTAAGCACACACACTACAGTGCACAAGCTCCGGTGCCCCATCTGGAGGGGGAAAGCTTCACAAGTTGTGAAGCAGGGATGCAGGTGTCTCTGTCTCTTACCCTCTCTATGTCCCCCTCTTCTCAATTTCTCTCTGTCTCTAGCTAATAATAAAGAAATAAAAGAAATACTCCTTGGTTAAAAAGGAAGAGGCGGCGGAGGAGGAGCCAGAGGAGGAGACTGAGAAGGAGAAGGTCCAAATTATCACTGTTTCCAAGGAGTAGAATTTGGGACTTCATGCTTATAAATTCATAGCATTGCTTTCCAAACTGCCAGGGTCTGAGTTAAAATGACAAAATAAAATCATTCATTCATTCCTGGATGACAGGCTCCTCTGAGGTTTAGTGCCTGCACCATCTCCTTCCCCCACCCTGACTTTCTGGTGGACTGTTTGTTTGCAGAAAGGCAGTGGGGGAGGGGGAGGGACAGAGACATTATGGCACTGCCTCACCACCTGTGAGGCACCTCACCTCCTCTGCGTGCTTCTCCTATGTGGTGGCGCATGACTCGAACCTGGTCCTCATGCATAGCAAAGTGTGTATTCTAACCAGTGAGCCATATCCTCGTCTCCTAGGGTCTAACATTTTAAGCCTTCTCTTCTGGGAGGGAACTTGATTTGTCATGCAGTGAAGCTGTGTGGAAAGAACAGAGGCTATGTGTAGCCATCTGTGAGGCAGGTGAGAGGAAGGCGTGCTCTCAGTGAGAGAAGGCCTTAAGGGAGACCCAGAAGGACAGTGGGCAGGAAGTGGTGAGCTTTATTTTTGTTCAATTAAAGTGCTCAAAATAAGATCGTTGGGAAGAATTTCACCAACTTCCTTTTATAATTGGGGCTGCAGCTATTAAAGGGGCCATGGTGCTAAGTGAGGAATGGGGTTAGGGGACGAGGACTAAGAAGGGAGCACCCCAGACACTGTTTTACTGAGAGTGGCCTGAGGTTAATTTCTATTCCCACAGGACATTTGTGGGAAGCCACCAATGAACTATTTCATAAATATTTTGGATTTCATAAAGCTTAATATTTTTCCAAGCACCAACCCACCTATATTTTTATACCCAAGTGCTCTGTAGAGCAAACTGGAGACACATATTGGGAAATTCTTTTAAACTCCAGCCATTTAAAATGATACTTAGTCATAGAGTTTTATTTTATGATTATTATTTCTATTCTAAGACCTTTCTCTTGACTTTTTACAACTCTGCTCCTCAGCCCTCCTCATTTGACATTCAAGAATCCATTTCTGTTGAGTCAAGTTCACTGGCCCAAGTTTTGAGTTCAACTTCATAATGCCATTTACTCTTAGATAACACTTTATGGCTTGTGAAGGATGTTCACAGATTTTTTTGCTCAGAAGAGAAACCCTCCGATTTATTGCCTCCATTCCCTGCAATACTTGTTGAGTGTTTAAACTAAGTCAAGCTCTGTATATTGCACCAAAGTAAAGGACTCTGGGGTAGGGGTGGAGGGTTCAGGTCCTGGAACATGATGGCAGAGGAGCACCTAGTGAGGGATTGAATTGTTATGTGGAAACTGAGAAAATGTGAACAGGGGTAGATGGCATAATGGTTATGCAAAGAGACTCTTATTCCTGAGGCTCCAAAGTCTCAGGTTCATGGTGAATTCACCTTCCTTACCCCATCTTGGATGGAGTTTGAAGCTATCGTGTTAAGTGAATTAAGTCAGAAACAAAAAGATGAATATGGAATGATCTCACTCATAAGCAGAAGTTGAAAACAAGATCAGAAAGGAAAACCCTGGGAGTCGGGTGGTAGCACTGCGGGTTAAGCGCATGTGGTGCAAAGCACAAGGACCGGCTTAAGGATCCTGGTTGGAGCCCCCAGCTCCCCACCTGCAGGGGAGTCGCTTCACAGGCAGTGAAGCAGGTCTGCAGGTGTCTATCTTTCTCTCCCCCTCTCTGTCTTCCCCTCCTCTTTCCATTTCTCTCTGTCCTATCTAACAAGGATGACATCAATAACAACAACAATGATAACTACAATAATAAAAACAACAAGGGCAACAAAAGGGAAAATAAATTAATTAAAAAAAAGAAGAAAGAAAGGAAAACCCTGAACATTGGACTATTGTTGGTGTATTGCACCAAAGTAAAAGACTCTGGGGGTCCTGAAGCATGGTGGCAGAGGAGGACCTAGTCAGGGTTGTATTGCTATGCGGAAATGCCATGTATGTACAAACTATTGTATTGTTGATTGTAAACCATTAATCCCCCAATAAAGAAATTAAAAAAAAAATAAGTCAAGCTCTGTGTTTGGAGAGCTTTTTATAGTCCAGTTGTAGGTATATCACAAATGAATCTGAAAATACCCATACTTCTCGCTGAATGAACACTTGTAGAGTGTTACTCCCTGCCTCACTGGTCCTCAGAGGAGTAGGAGTAGGGGAAGGACCAAACTGAAGGGGGCATCGATGATTTCTATGACAGGTGATTTCTGTCAAGTAGCCATACTGAACTGAAAAGGAGCAACTTGCTACTTAGAAATAAAGGGGAAGTTCTCACTGTCTGCAGGTGATGAAATTGCCCATTTGTATTCATAATGTCTGACTAAAATGGGGCAAACAATCTCCTCAAAATACGGAGGAATAAGTCCGTGTAGTTATTTAAATGGAGCTGATTCTTAGAGAGACAACCATTGTGACCAAGTTAGTCTTCAGTGAATTGAAAGTGAAGCAGGAAATCTCATCTCTTCTTAGCTTATTTATGCAAGAAACAAGAGGAAGAAATATACAGATCACAACCAAATAAACTCCCCAAGCTCACATAAACAAAACATAGCAAGCATTCAATTGGTTTTCTAGTAGTTTTCCTTTTGTTACTACTACAGCATGCAGAATTTTGTACTTCTTTAAAGTTTTTTTAACTGAAGTGAGAGAATATGGGTTGAAATAGGCTTTGAGAGGTCATATTCTGTCTTCAGAGAAGCTTTCAGTCTAGGGGTTGGGGAGATATCATAATGGCTATGCAAAGAGAATTTCATGCCTGAGGCCCCAAAAGCCCCAAGTTCAATCCCCAGCATCACCATAAACCAGAGCTGTGCAGTGCTCTGGTAAAAAAAAACAATAAAACAAAGCAACGAACCAACTAGCCAAACCAAAACCAAAACTTTCAGTCTAAGAATCTTAGGAAAATAATTTCTGTCTCTTTCTGTTCTCTCTGTAAATAACATATAACTTTAAAAAAATGTATTAATGAGAAGGATAGGAGAAAGAGAGAATCAGATGTCGCTTAGGTATATGTGCTACTGGGGGTTGAACTCAGGACCTCATGCTTGAGAGTCCAACACTTTATCCACTGTGTCACCTCCCAGACCACAGGTTTTTTGTTTTCACTTGGAAATTTTTGTTATGATCCCCAAACTGTGGACTTCGGATCTCTGGAGTGGTAGTGGGTCAGGAGGAGTTGATATGTGGAGTTGAAAAATCCATTAGTGGACCAGGGAGATAGGAAGACAGTAGGACTTAGAGTTTGTATATCTAAGGTGTTATCCTTATCACCACACATAACAGAACTGAGTGGTATTCTGCAAGGCCCCCCCACCTCTACTCCCTCTGTCTTTCTCTCTCTCTCAAAACCATCTATTAGTCAAGCAGATTCTTTACACATATGCAACAATAAAACAATCATAGAAACTAGTTATGCATGTAAAAAAAAAAAAGAAGTAGAAACGCAAAGCAGAAATTGACTGAGTTTGGAGTATGGCACCAAAGTAAGAAAGCAGAAGTACACTAGAGTTTGCATCACCAGGTTCCAGCTGTCATCAGGATGCCGGCCAGACTTCCCTGGATTGAAGACCCCACCAATATGTCCTGGAGCTCAGCTTCCCCAGAGACCCATCCTACTAGGGAAAGAGAGAGGCAGACTGGGAGTATGGACCGACCAGTCAACGCCCATGTTCAGCGGGGAAGCAATTACAGAAGCCAGACCTTCTACCTTCTGCAACCCTCAATGACCCTGGGTCCATGCTCCCAGAGGGATAGAGAATGGGAAAGCTATCGGGGGAGGGGGTGGGATATGGAGATTGGGTGGTGGGAATTGTGTGGAGTTGTACCCCTCCTACCCTATGGTTTTGTTAATTAATCCTTTCTTAAATAAAAATAAATAAATAAATAAATAAATAAAAAAGAAAAAAAAAAAGAAACTAGTGAAGGAGCAGGGTTAGATAGCATAATGGTTGTGTAAACAGACTCTTATGCCTGAGGCTTTGAAGTCCCAGATACAATCCCCTGCACCACTATAAGCCAGAGCTGAGCAGTGCTCTGTTAAAAAAAAAAAAGAAAGAAAAGAAACTAGTGAAATAAGAATAATAATTGCAATCGATTTGCCCATTCTCTATCATCAGGTTAACATACTTAAGTAGATCCTATCTTCTAAATGCCAGGAAACACACATTTCTGCTCTAACTACCCAATTTTAAGTGGTGAAGTTGAGGTGCACAGAGCAAGCTCAGATTCTCTGACTTCCTCAGAAGCTATATGATGTAACATGGCCAGGAACACAACTGCTTCTGCTATTACTGCTGCTGCAGTCCCTAGCTTTACATGAAGGATTTGAATTTGTCACTGGATTCTCTGATAAAGCTGTCCCTGAAAAGAAAAATCTCAGAAAATATGGATGTACAAGAAAATACATGAACCAGTTTTCTGTTATCTCAGCTGCTGACAGTAAACCAGGTTCTCTTGGAAGTGGTGAGCCCCCCCTGCCCCCGCCCCCCCCACTTTAAACCAAATTAAAGAAAAAAACAGGTACTGGGGAAAGTAGGTACTTACCAACTATAGCAATGAGCTGCTGTGAGCACCCACTCAGGATGGATCAGCACTCCCCCACAAATGTGATGACCACCATACTGGATGGAAGCCATAAAGGGTCTAGAGTGAGGTGACACTTCCTTCCCTCCAATAATTTCCACGCTGAAACCTGCAAAAGGAAATTAAAAAAAAAACAAAAATCAACTAACACAAAGAATTGAAGTAGATCATTTTATGTAGTCCTTCTCATTTCATTTTCAAATGTTAAAGAAAAAATAAATAAAGTCATCAATTAACTACAATTTTACTGATGAAAGTGAGAGGCATAGAAATGGCCATAGAGAAAGAAAGAGGCAGACTGGGAGTATGGACCGACCAGTCAACGCCCATGTTCAGCGGGGAAGCAATTAGAGAAGCCAGACCTTCTACCTTCTGCAACCCTCAAAGACCTTGGGTCCATGCTCCCAGAGGGCTAGAGAATGGGAAAGCTATCATGGGAGGGGGGGGGGGTTAAGGAGATTGGGTGGTGGGAATTGTGTGGAGTTGTACCCCTCCTACCTTATGGTTTTGTTCGTTAATCCTTTCTTAAATAAAAAATTAAAAAAAAATGAATGAATAGATTACTGGAATAAAAAGTGAAAATTGGGTGTACGTCTCTCTAATTCCAGAGGTCTTAATTTTTATTACTTCTTTCAAATAGACTCAGAAATATCTAAAAGACAGAAGCTTTTGTAAACTATACTTTGTAAGACAGTAAAAGAAATTTAGAGACTTTGCAATATAAGGCTTTTCTATTCCTTGTACATCTAGCTAAGTATATAAAACAACGCAACGCAATTTCACCGCACAAAACTATAATTTTGGTTCTAAAATGTGTCATAGAAGTCATTAATCAAAAAAAAAATTCTTTTCCAGCCCCAGAAACTAAGGAAAATTGGATACAACCAAAGTTGTCTCTAAGGATGAGAGTTAGAATTCTAGTGATTTCTTAGAACTCTCAATCTAGTTCTCTTTTTCATTCTAACATTACTTTTTATTATTATTATTATTGTAACATTTTAAAACTGCAGCATCTTATTGAAAAAAAAATGCATCCTGCAGCTATGGAAATGTCTTAACTGGTAAATCATATATGGTACCTTCATGTTGAGCTTTCCTGTTTGATCCCTGGCACTACGTGTACAGGAATAGTGCTCTGGTTGCTCTCTCTCTTTCTCTCTCTCTCTCTTCCTCTTTACTTCCCTCTCTCCTTCTCCTTATTCCTGCCTTATGTAAAATTCTCATATTTAATAAATAAATTACTAAAAATTGCATAAAAAAAAAAGAAATGGCCATAGAGAGTCATTTTCACTAGTACCACCACTAGAAAGTCATTTAACGCTTCCATGTTTAGGTAGATAAGATACTTACACTTTGGAGTCATATAAGCTGCAGCAAGTAGAAAAGATAGAGAAAAAGAAGTAAACTTAGTCATGTTATTGGTTTAGACTTAGGCAATCCAAACAGTGTGGTAGAGGACGGAGAATCTGAAGACGCAGTTTTGATCTCACAGGCGTTAAGTTGACTTTCTTACCACAGATGTTCTAGAGGTAGGAGTTTTCACACCTAGTGGGTTTTTTGTTTTTTTTTTCCACTTTGGGGAGTTTCAGTTCTATGCTTCTAACACTGTTATGGGAGAATTCTGTGTGCAACAAATAACTGATTTCCTTTAAAAGTATTTTATTATTTTATTGAGGGACTAATGATTTACAGTAAACAGTAAATACATTTGTTGGGACCTCTGTAAAAATTTTCCGTTTTCTGCCAGAGATGCTACCCGCTGCCTCCCAGGTTCTTTTTAATCATAATACACCAGGGCCTGAAAGCCCATCCCTCCCCATCCAGGCTCCTTTACTTTGTGGAATATGCCAGACCCAGTTCAAGTTCTGCTTTGTGTTTCTCTTCTGAAAAACACATTTCTGAAGGCCACTCTCCAATAGCTGTGAGTACACACATTATAAATGGTTTAAATTCTCTTAGAAGAATTTAAAAAATCTAAATTATATGAATTTAATGAAGTAGCTGAGTTCAGAGATGTTCCTTGTCTAAAACAATAGGTGCTATTTTTCCTGGCAGAAAACAGTGCCTCTCATATGCAGTTCCTATTCTTCATTTAGACATAGATGGATTAGGTAGAATGACATGGAACCTTGTGTGCATCATGGTTGCATTACACTATAGCTGAGCTAACACCCGACTGCCATCCAGAGAAGCCCATATGGTTTGTAGCAAACTTATTCCTACTCTAGCTACTTCCTCTAAATTTGACCATATGTGGTTAAATGTTAGGTACATTACTGGGAGATTTACTAATATTATTAATGGGTAGACTGACCATGCATTTTTAATCCTAAGTCTCTCATTCATTTTCAGTTGAAAACGAGCATGTGTTTATCCAGAACCTTAATAATAATATCTTTTAAAAGTCAAGGGCTGAGATTCATCAATCTTAGAAATAGGTAATAATGCATTTCCAGGCTGTTTATAGTAGTTTGTTCTGTACTGGACTATATTAGACTTAAGATTCTGTTTGTGCTGGACTCTGAACAATAGTGCAAATGCTATGAGGTGAGTACAAACAGACAAACCAAGTGCTACCACCTCGATTCCTTTTCAGAAACATGGACTAAAATTTACACTGACTCTTAATTTCTTTTTAAGGATATATGTACCCCATACTAAACTTTTTTTTTTTTCCTTCCAGGGTTATTGCTGGGCTCGGTGCCTGCACCATGAATCCACTGCTCCTGGAGGCCATTTTTTTCCCCCTTTTGTTGCCCTTGTTGTTGTAGCCTTGTTGTGGTTACTATTATTTCCATTGTTGATGTTGTTCGTTGTTGGATAGGACAGAGAGAAATGGAGAGAGGAGGGGAAGACAGAGAAGGGGAGAGAAAGTTAGACACCTGCAGACCTCCTTCACCGCCTGTGAAGCGACTCCCCTGCAGGTAGAGAGCCGGGGGCTCGAACCGGGATCCTTATGCCGGTCCTTGCGCTTTGCGCCACATGCGCTTAATGCACTGTGCCACCGCCCGACCCCCAATACTAAACTTTTATAAAGAAAAGTTGAACCCTGAGCTAATCACAAGAAACTCCTACCAATGTCTTGTTTTCTAGTTGAAGACAGTAAGAATAATAGTAAACAGTATTATCACTGTATACTATACTTTCCTTTATTGTAATTTAATAACATAAAGAAATTAAATTATTTCTGAAATTCACTTGACATGTTTTCATGTCTTATGTTTGTGAGGAAGGCAAGGTGACTACTTCTTTCAGAACTGAAGAAACAGATTCAGAGAGACTGTATAGTTGGTGTAGACTTACACAGCTCACATTTGGACCGAATCAGGTCCTTATATACTAAAGCAGAACTCTACCCGAGCACAAAATCTGAGAAATAATCCATCTTCCTCTTATAGGGATGTGGCAACAGAAAATCTTTCTTCTTTATACACTAAATAATCAAGATGAACAAAACCAGTGCGGAGGAGTGACTTCCTGTCTCTTAGACCCAAGGACAGTGAGAACAACAGGAACCAGATTAAGAAAAGCCACAAACTTCATAAACAAACCTGAGTTGTAGTCAGGTATCTTTGTGCCTTTTCGACTCATCTTTGTCATTCCTGAAGCCCTTTAGATGGGCCCTTTGTGTGACATTTCTCCATGCTACACAGTGGATGTGGCAATGGCTGCTCCCTACTGTATCCAGTGATGCTGAGAAAAGAAGGGAGGTAACCTGTGACATGTGACTTGAACTAGGGAGAAGAAATGAGCTGTCACATGTATAATGTTGATGACTGAAACGAGCAAACTTGCAGAAATCCAAATAAATAAATAAATGGTAAACAAACTACCTCTTGAACTTTGTGAGTCTGGCTATGGTGGTCAGGGACCTGTACAAAACTATGATAGAGTGTGGTGACTTACATTTTAAAGGCTAAATAAATAATTAAATTTCATTAAAAAATCCACGTTAACTTGCAAAGAACAAAAAGGGGGGCGTCAAATTGTCTCTCAGATTTGGTGAAAACTCTGCTGATTATGAGGGAGGCAAAGGGGCACAGAGCTTAAGTGATGGGTGTGATGTGGAACTATATCCCTAACGTCTTAGAACTTTGTAAACCATTATCAAATTATTAATCCAAAACCTTAAAAAAGAAAAAAGAGGGGAGTTGGGCGGTAGCACAGCGGGTTAAGTGTACGTGGCATGAAGCACAAGGACGGGTGTAAGGATCCTGGTTTGAGCCCCACCTGGCTCCCCACCTGCAAGGGAGTCAGTCACTTAACAGGCGGTGAAGCAGGTCTGCAGGTGTCTATCTTTCTTTCCCCCCTCTCTGTCTTTCCCTCCTCTCTCCATTTCTCTCTGCCTATCTAACAACGACGACAACGACAATAATAACTACAACAACAATAAAAACAACAAGGGCAACAAAAGGGGAAAAAAAAAGAACTGTGTGAAAGAGTCTCCATTTTTGGTCGTGGGGTTGGTTGGACATGGAAGGGACTGAAAACCCTTCTTAGTAAGAACTAACAACCACACAGCTTTTTACGAAGTACAAGTTCAACCCTGTTTCCAGAGAGGTGACTGTCATCAGTCCTCTCTCTGCAGATGAAGACTTGCTGGAGACTGTCAACCTAGCAGGTGGCAGAGGCAGTACCTAAACCTTTCTGTGTTGGCTCCAGGCGCCAGGCACCAGGCTCCATGTTGTTCCTAACCTGACTGACCACATGCTTTCTTTGCTTTGAGAAGTCGCAGGAACTTAGCAGATCTAAGACACAAGCTGGCTGTGCAGAGGGAGAAAGGATTTAGCCAACAACACTGCAATTAGACATGGGTGAGATTTAGTTCAATCGGGAAGAAAGTCTCCTCACTCTTTCTTGTAGCTGACTTGGAAAATTCTGAGAACCATGTTGGTTTAGAGTAATAAATTATTTGGTTTTGGCTTTAGCCCAAGGCACTGGTTAATAGTATCATTTGTTATTATATCCAGGGTCCTGGATTTGAAAACAGTGGGCTGTGTAAGACGATGAGTTCGCGATCTAATTTATTTCTGGGTGTTGGTTTTTGTTCTGTTGAGTCTGCCGTGGGGAGAGCCATGTTTGCTTTGGATGGCTTCACGGCAGCTGCGCTGGGCTGAGTAAGTGCAAGGCTTCGCGCCATGGGGTCCGAGTTTCTCCTTTGTCCTGTTGCCTTCAGCTGCTCTTAAGAGATGCTGTCCTTTGAGCATGGAGTTTTTGTTTTCCTCCACCCCTTGTTCTCTCTAGACCCCAAGAGAATAACTGTTTGGAAGCTTGAAAGGCTATATGTCGTTAGGACCATTAGTCTGCATTAAAAATAACTCTTTTATGAGAGATAACATAACAAGAGAGAAGTGTGAGAGAGACCAGATCACTGCTCAGTACAGGCATATACAGTGCCAGGGTTTAAACCTGGGATCACTGGGCTGGGCCTTCTCATATGCAAGCCCTTCACTTTAATGCTTAACTGACTTTCCAGCTCTTGGCCTGGATTTCTCTAATAACCCTTGTCACACCAGATTCACCAGTCAGACACTTGAGGAAAAGCAGCTATACATGTGCCAGTCTGTGACCTGTTCACTCCCAGTCTGTGGAAACACAGGACCAAAACTGAGACCAGTTAAGAAGCCATTAATGTCATTTATCACATCTCTATATTAATTTGACTAATACAATGCTATTTTTTTATTTGTCTCTTTAATCCATTCACAAAATAGGGCCTGGATTTTATATGCTTTTGTTTTTAATTTAATTTTCTATTCATTTGTGTTGTTGTTGTATAAAATTATCAGTCCACAATAGACTGCCTAAAACCAAATAAACTAACAAAGAAAGCCTCCAAACACCCAATCTTCCCCACTGGGGGTCTGAGAAATACTGCTCTACAGACACCACTACACAGAGTCCACTTACTTTCAGTCCTCTCCATCAATAGATATTTTCCTAAGACTCCAGTGACTGATCCTTCCTGACCTCAGGTACTTAAACTCAAGATTTAACAGAATTTCCCCGCACCCTCCTTCTGAGCCCACCACCATCTCCAACAGTCTAGCTATTTGCTTACTGAGTCTAAGAGTACGGTGAAGAATACAGCAGTTTGGGACACTGGGGCGAGGAGGAGAGTCTATCAGTGTTCATGATGATAGTATATCCAAAGGTCCCCAAAGAATAGAACTCCTGCCTGAGATTATAGTCATACAGTCATGCCCTCTCTGAGATTCTTTTTTGTTTTTCATTTATTGCCATTAGGGTTATCACTGGGGCTCAGGGCCAACACTAGAGATCTACCATTCCCAGGGGCCATTTTTTTCTTTCAATTTTATTGTATAAGACAGAGAGAAATTGAGAGAGAAGGGGGGAGATCGAGAGTGATAGATAAGCTGAAAACTTGCTTCACCACTTGTGAAGCCTTCCTCCAACCCCTGCCCTGCAGGTGGTGAGTGGGGGCTTGAATCCAGGTCTTGCATTTAACCAACTGCACACCCCCCAGCTCCCTCCTGAGGTTCTTTAGAAATGATAAACTTGAGAATAACTGTGAAGAAGAACAAAGCACCTTTGGTAAGACTTTCATCTTAATTTTAAAGTAGAGAAACTGGTTAAGTTGGGTCCGGACATATGGAGCACTGCTCCTCCCTAAAGTATGAATAGGCTTTCACACCTCCTGCAGGCAGAACGATGGTGATCTGAGGGTAAGATCGTGGAAAATTTGCTTTATCTCTCCTCAGGTTTTCTTTTTAATTAGAACACATTCTGCACATTAGTCATCTTTTATGAGCTGCGAAGCACTGTTTCCTATCTGCAATTGCTGAGTCAAGGAACATAGTAGTTCTCTCCTGTCCTGCTTCTCTTTGTCTCCTTTGCGTATCATCTGTGAAGTAACTGCAGTGGAGGAGTTGGAGCAGTTGAGTACAGGGTTTAGGTAGAAGGAGTGACCACAGGCAAATATCTTGAGGGTTTGGCTAATGGGCAGTTCCCAGTACTTTTGGAGCTAATTTCCCAGTCAGATACTATCCTTATCTTGATTTTTTTTCCTCCAGGTTTCAAGATGCTTTTTTTTTTTTTTTTCCTGGTGACACCTCTTATTTCCCTCTCTCTTTTTCAGGGTGGCCTTTGATGTTATATTCAGTGAGTTCAAATGTTATGGGAGGGGTGGGAAAATCCTGCATGGGGTGGTCTCTGTGATTTCCTGGGCCCAAGAAAGATCATTTACACTGTCTGCAGTGTCTGCTTTGAAAGATTTACACATGTGAAAATCCTTCCAGTGAGGATGCCTGCCAAAGGAAGACTTACAGCCTTGACCTCTTTCCCAAGCTCCAGTCTTGTGTGGAGACTAGTCTTATACAGAGGAACTGAGGGAACAAGATGGGCTTGGTGGAATTTTAGGGAGAAAACTGACAAATTTATGGGTCAAATCAAGAGGGAGATTCTGAGGAAAAAGTCAGGTGATTACAGCCAGAAGAAAAGTGGAAGCAGGCAGGGGATAAATAAAAGAGCAAAGAATAAATGATTCATCTAAAATAGGAATTCTTCTAATGGAGTTATTATATGTGAACAGCTTTGATATTATGATGTGCTCCAGGTCAAATATATCATCTTTGTACAATAGAAGCGGATATTTTAAATGGAATAATTCTATCACATTGAAAGCAAATAAGTAGTCCAAGTGTAATGATTTGTTAAGCTACAAACACAAAATGATTGTTATTTCAAAAGGAATGATTAGGCTTGTTCATGAAGGAAATGTATGCTACAGTCAAGCTGAAACTCAACTTATTATCTCTCAGAATTTTCATTTCAGATGAATTCAGTTAGAAAACATCACTCAGTTTAAGGTATGCTCGATGATAGAAGTTTTTTTTTCTTCTATCTGACTGACCCCACCCCTTACTACACACAGACTTGCATATCTCTGGCCCTGATAATTATCCCCATTTATTTACTTTTTAATTTTTTTTTTAAACCAGAGCCCTGCTCAACTCTGGCTGATGGTGGTGTGGGGGATGGAACCTGGGACTTTGGACCCTCAGGCATGAGAGTCTCTTTGCAGAACCATTATGCTGTCTACCCGCACCCTCCCTGAATCCCTATCCTACACTTACTTTATTACAAACTATTCCAGATGAATTAAAGAGTTTCTGTGAAAAATGAAGTCATTATAAACACTTACAAAATTATAAACTAAAAACATTATTTGAGAGATAAGAATGCATAAAGTGTATTAGCTTATCACACACATTTAATACCTTAATAAAACAAAACATGTCATCGGCAAAGACATGACCAAATGTTCGTTGTTTATATTAACCTCCCCTCCCCCAAATATAATGAAGACCTCTTAGAAGTCAATGAAAAACAAAAACAAAAATGACCTAGAAGGAAAATTTTTTTCATATAGATAAAATCATACTTTGCTTAAAAATTCTCACTAAGGACCATGTATATAAATAATATATTTTTAAGCCTTGGTGATTAGAAACTTGGTTATAAGGCTTATAGGATAATAAGTAAAGCACATTTTAACTTTAAGTATAAGTTTGACAGTATCAGTGATTTTAGCAAGTATAGACAAAAAAGACCAACCAGCAGGCTGACAAAATATATGCCAACAAAAACATAGCCTGCTCAGTTTTCATTGTTGGTTGTAGTGGTCTTATTATCATGTGATTTCTTTTAGATCTTGAACTTTGTATATCTTCTCTCCTTATACACCTTAACTCACTCATTTCCCACAAGCCAAAAGGTTGAATTCTCATTAGAATTTCAAATCAAGAGCTTTTTCCTTTCTTTGCATTTCTAGCTGTGTTCACCAGCTCTCTTTTCGGCACATCTGATTTCTTTTTACTTTAAATAGAGTAGTCATGTTAACAAGACCCACCTATCAACTCCAAGTTCCCCTGACCTCTTAATCTCCCACTGTGGAACTACCCAATCTTACATCAGCTTTACCATTTGCTTCTCCATCTACCTGAATGAACTCTGCTGAAGAGAAACCACATGACCTTAGTCAACTAGTGCATAACACAAGAGTAAGGTATTCACTCCAACAATTCTTTCCCACTCATTTCCCATTCATTCTCTGGCTCAACAGCCATAATAATTTTTACAGATGCTTTATTTATTTACTTATTTATTTATAAAAAGAAAACACTGACAAAACCATAGGATAAGAGGAGTAGAACTCCACACAGTTCCCACCACCAGAACTCTGTATCCCATCCCCTCCCCTGATAGCTTTCCTATTCTTTAGCTCTCTGGGAGTATGGACCCAGGGTCATTGTGGGATGCAGAAGGTGGAAGGTCTGGCTTCTGTAATTGCTTCCCCACTGAACATGGGCATTGACAGGTCAATCCATACTCCCAGCCTGTCTCTCTTTCCCTAATGGGGCAGGGCTCTGGGGAATCTGAGCTCCAGAACACATTGATGGGGTTGTCTATACAGGGAAGTCTGGTTGGCATCATGGTAGCATCTGGAACCTGGTGGCTGAAAAGAGAATTAACATATAAAGCCAAACAAGTTGTTCACTAATCATGAACCTAAAGGCTGGAATATTGCAGATGAAGAGTTGGGAATGGGGGGGGGGGTGTCTCTGTTCTGTAGATAGCTAGTAGGCATGTTTTAGTTATATTACAAAGGATCTGTGGCTATACTAGTTTTTTTTTTTTTTTCCCTCTGAACCTGAAATCTGATATGCAGATGGATCCTAGTTATTGTCTGGGGAGATGATGTCATGGCTGGAAAAAGGACCAGAAAGCTGGTCAGGCAAAAGAGTAGCTCCCTAATATGGGAAAGGTGTATAAATATTATTGACTGTAAACCCCATCAATTTCATCTGATCTGGGGTCCATATTCAGCTTAGGAACCTATGTGACCTCTGCATCCCTGTAGATCTGAGCTCACATTCTGTGGTCATGAGTAGGAACATTCCAAGGTGGAGCATAGAGTATACTGTCCAGCCTCTTTTCAGAGGATGGAACATTCTCTACCGTTGTTGATCCAAGTTGAGGGCAAGGTCCTATGGGAGCCCACAAAGGGGTCTGTTTTGTTGTTCCTGATAGAGATGACCGGTAAGAATGGAGAGTGGGATTTATTTGAGGTGTAGGCCCATCATGTCTGTTTGGGAGTCTCAGGACTCCCCGACTACAGATGCTCTTAATCTTCCCCAGGGCTCCATTTCACACCTTACTGTACTTCATCACTTCATCTTCTACTTCAGTAACAAGTTGGTTCTGAGCCATTAGTTTTCCTGTTTTCTTACTTCATCAGAACTCCTCTTTATTTAACTGTCTTTTGGCAATATCTCCTATTTCCCTCTCTCTTCTCCAGGGTGGCCTTTGATGTTATTTTCATTGAGTTCAAATGTTCTGGGAGGAATGGGAAATAGCTTTCCCTCTTGGTCAACAAGGAGCAACCTCATATAGAGACAGTTATTAGTGTCATCTCCTAGGATTGAATCTTTTGACTATTTCTATAGCAATTTCAGTTTCTACAACAGACCTGGAGGTGTGGCAGACATAGAATGCTCAGGCAAGAGGTCTCGAGTTCAATTCTTAGCTGCACGCACTACTTCTCTCTCTCTCTTTTTAAATATTTATTTTTTTTTATAGACTCCACTATCTTCAGGAATTTTCCATCTATTCCTATTTTTTGTAGTGTTTTGATCATAAAGGGATGTTGTATTTTGGCAAAGGCTTTCTCTGCATCTATTGATATGACCATGTGGTTTTTGGTCTTGCTTTTGTTGATGTGGTGGATCACATTGATTGATTTACGTATATTAAACCAAACTTGCATGCCTGGGATAAACCCCACTTGGTCATGATGAACAATTTTTTTGATATACTGCTGTATCCGGTTGGCTAGAATTTTGTTCAATATTTTCGCATCTATGTTCATCAGAGATATTGGTCTGTAGTTTTCTTTTTTGGTTGTGTCCCTGTCTGCTTTTGGTATCAGGGTGATGTTGGCTTCATAGAAGCTGGCAGGGAGTATTCCAGTGTCTTCAATCTTCTGGAAGACTTTTAAAAGTAGAGGTATTAGTTCTTCTCTAAAAGTTTTGTAGAATTTATTTGTAAAACCATCTGGTCCAGGACTTTTATTTTTGGGAAGATTTTTGATAACTGTTTCAATTTCATTAGCTGTGATGGGCCTGTTCATGTTATCAAATCCTCTTGACTTAGTTTTGGAAGTTGGTAGGTATCTAGGAAATCATTCATTTCTTCCAGGTTCTCTAGCTTGGTGGCATATAGTTGTTCATAGAAGCCTCGCATGATATGTTGAATTTCTGCAGTGTCTGTTGTGATTTCTCCTCTTTCATTTACTATCCGATTTATTTGGGTCTTCTCCCTTTTGTGTTTTGTGAGTCTGGCTAAAGGTTTGTCGATTTTGTTTACTCTTTCGAAGAACCAACATTTACTTTCATTGATCTTTTGTATGGTTTTCCTATTCTCAATGTTATTTATTTCTGCCCTAACTTTAGTAATTTCTGTCCTTCTGGTTGCTTTAGGATTCCTTTGTTGTTCTTCTTCTAGGTCTTTAAGATGTGCAATCAGGCTGTTTATTTGTGCCTTTTCTTGTTTCCTAATGTGTGCTTGTATAGCTATGAACTTCCCTCTTAGGACTGCTTTAGCTGTGTCCCAAATATTTTGATAGCTTGTGTCTTCATTTTCATTGAACTCTCGAAACATTTTGATTTCTTCTTTGACCCAGAAGTTGTTAAGAAGTGTACTGTTGAGCTTCCACATTTTGGGACTGTTACTAATCTTTTGTTGATTGTTAAGTGTTAGTTTAATTCCACTGTGGTCTGAGAAGATGCTTGGGATGATTTCAGTGCTCTTGAATAGGCTGATGCTGTCTTTGTGGCCTAACATATGGTCTATCCTTGAGAATGATCCATGTGGATTTGAGTAAAATGTGTATTCCAGTTTCTTGGGATGAATGACTCTGAAAATGTCCAATAGTTCTAGTTTATCTATCTCTTCATTTAGCTCCCTTATGTCTTTACTTATTTTCTGCCTGGATGATCTGTCAAGTTGAGATAGTGGGGTGTTGAAGTCCCCTACTATGATTGTGTTACTGTTAATATATTGCTGTAGCTCTTTCAGTAGAAGTTTGATGTATTTAGATGGCTTCTCATTGGGTGCATAGATATTAATAATTGTTAAGTCCTCTTGATTGACTGATCCTCTGAGCATTAAGTAGTGTCCATTCCTATCTTTTTAAATCTTATCTATTTTAAAGTCTATCATGTCAGATATGAGAATAGCTGTTCCTGCCCTTTTTTGTGGGCCATTGGCTTGTATGATAGTTTTCCATCCTTTCACTTTAAGTCTGTGTTTGTCTTGTTGCGTTAGGTGAGTTTCCTGTAGACAACATATTGTTGGGTTGTGTTTTCTGATCCATCTTCCTACTCTGTGTCTTTTAATAGGTGAATTCAGGCCATTGACATTTATTGATATCAAAGATTGAAGATATTTTAACGCCATTCTTGTAGAGTTTTAGAGTGTTTTGATATATGTCCTATTTGTGGTGGTCTGGTTGTTTATAGGGGACCTTTCAGAACTTCTTTCAGGGCAGGCTTGGTGATGGTTGCTTCCTTCAACTGTTGCTTGTCTGAGAAGGTTTTGATGCTTCCATCTAGTCTGAATGACAATCTAGCAGGATATAGTATTCTTGGCTGAAAGCCTTTCTCATTGAGCACTCGATAGATATCTTGCCATTCTCTTCTGGCCTGTAGTGTTTGTATGGAGAAGTCTGCTGCTAATCTTATGGGTTTTCCTTTGTAGGTGACTCTTTGTTTTTCTCTTGCAGCCTTGAGGATCCTTTCTTTATCCTTATTCCTTTCCAATCTAAGTATGACATGTCTTGGTGTCTTTAGGTCTGGGTTAATTCTGTTTGGGACCCCCTGGGCTTCTTGAATCTTTATGTCTTTGGTGTTGTCTAGACTAGAGAAATTTTCAGCTATTATGGCCTGGAGAATGCTTTCTTCCTCCCCTTCTCTTTCTTCCTCTGGTAAGCCAATAATGCGTATATTGTTTCTTTTGAAGTCATCCCATAGGAGTCTGTTGTTGTTTTCAGTATCTCTTAATCTCTTTTTGAGATCTCTTACTTCTTTTTTAGTTGTCTCTAATTCATCCTCAATCTTGCTAATTCTGTCTTCAGCCTCATTGATTCTATTCTCTCTGCCCTCTACTGCTTTCCGGAGTTCATCTATTTTGTCGCCCTGCTCTGATACTGTTTTAGCTTGTTCAGCTAGTTGCCTTCTTAGCTCAGCGATTTCAGCTTTCAGCTCTCTAATAACCATGAGATAATTAGAATTTTCTTCCATATTCTCATTTGTTATTCCTGCATTTCTGATTACAATTTTTTCAAATTCTTTACTCACTCCTGTTATTATTTCCTTAGCTAATGTTTGGATGTTGAACTCGTTGTTTTGTGCTTCACCCTCTGGAGGACTTTTAGCTGGACTCTTGTCCTGGTTCGAGTCTCCAATATTTTTTCTTGTTGTTTTAACCATTTTATATAAGTTAACAGTTTTTTTCAATCCCTGAGTTGGAGTTCAGTGGTGTAAAAGCCTTTTTTTTTTTTTCCCCTGTAGGCTATGGGAGCCTGAGGGCTTTTAAACTATCAATAGGCTTCTTAGCTTAATCACTGACTCCTGACCAAGAGATAAAGCGGGGTGTGGCAGAGATAATCCAGTGGTTATGCAAAGAGACTTTCACAGCCCCTCAGCTATGCCACCGAGGTATAGGTCTTCTCCTGAGTTTCCCAGTTAGATCTCTGTACCCTGCTGTCCCTCCCTGTTGCTGCTCCAGATTCTGAGGGTAGTAGCAATGGAGACTCAGAGTTGCACTTGGTGAGTCTCTGGGGAGTCCTTTCCTTCCTTCAGCTGTCCCCTTGTTGGTGGAGCAGACTGGAGGTGGTGTCTCCACTGACAAACTGAAGAACTGTTAGCAGTCACTTAATCTCTCCTTAGGCCCCTCTCTCCTCTCTGTCACCAGCCACACGTGTTTGTACTCACGGGTGATTTACTGGGTTTCTGTGGTCATTCTAGTCCTGTCTTGTTTCGGTCCGGGTGGTCTCCTTTGGTATTCCTAGTTGATCCGGGAGAGGAGAGGAGAGTAGAGGAGAGGAGAGAAAAAAGTCTTTTTAAATATTTTATTTATTTTTATTTTACTGAATAGAGACAGAAATCAGAGGGAAAGGGGAGAAAAAGCGGAAGAGAGAGAGAAAGACACCTAGCAACACTGCTTCGCCACTTGTGAAAGCTTTCTCCTTGCAGGTGAGAAGCTCTGGTTCTCTTTCTCCTTCTTTCTTATGTCAATGTATAGGTGAATCTAGATAAATAAATATATATATGTATATATATATATCCCATATATATTTACCAGTCCATTTCTTTAGTATTCATTCTCTCATCCTTATGTTAATTTCATATGCAAATGTACACAGACTTATTTATGACAGATTTAAATTTGAACAGACTCCTCATTCAGAATTCCTTTTCTTTCTTTCTCTCATAATCAGAGTTCTTTCTTTCAAACTTAAATTCTTTCCTAATCCTGACAATTGGTTCTGTTTTTCTTTGTATGAGTAGATCGATCTTGTGGACTTTTTCTCAATCTTCATCCTTATTTATTTCCCTGCATTCCTTCGCTTTGTTGGATAGCCTTCCTTGAAGTATCTTCTGCCTCTGACTTCTGTCACACTCTGCTCTGATATTTTTTGACACCTCTGATCACTATCTTTTTATTGCTATTTACACCTCTTGGTCCCCAATTCTCTCTTTAATCTTTTTTATTCTCTTTAGTTTCACTTTTCTCAAGTGTGCACATTGGAGGACTAATAGCTATTGTTGTATGGAAAAATTTGTCTCGGAAATTTCAGAAACATGTATGTAATGAAACAAAGTGTATTGTAGGTTTTTTAAAAATAATTTAAAAATATATATTCCCTTTAGTTTCCCCTGTTGTTTTATTATTATAGTTATTACTGTTGTTATTGATGTCATTATTGTTGGATAGGACAGAGAGAAACCGAAAGAAGAGGGGAAGACAGAGAGGAGAAGAGAGAGAGAGACACCTGCAGACCTGCTTCACCACCTGTGAAGCAACTCCCCTGCAGGTGGGGAGCCGGGGGCTCAATAGGGATCCTTACACTGGTCCATGCACTTTGCACCACCTGCACTTAACCTGCTGCGCTACCACCCAATTCCCAGTGTATTGTAGTTTTAACCTGGAATTTCTCAGACCTTTTAAATGTTACTGCATACGAAATTGCCCTAGTAAGACAAACAAACAAGCAACAACAAAATCCACCAACACAAGCTATCTGTTTTTAAGACTTGTGAGAATTATGGTAGTTGTCTTTGAGAGACAGGAAAGTTGAGATACAGAGCTTTGGTGGTGGGCGTGTTGTGGAACAATACCTTGTAATCTTAAAATATTGTAATTCACTATTAATCACAAATAAAAATGTAAAAATGCTTAAAAAATAAATGCTACTGTGTATGGTTATTACTCAAAGGTAGTCAGTACACCCACTTTTCTCAAACTTTTTAGACCACAGAATATTTCTTTTTATAGATTGTGCCAATGGATCTTAATTCTAAAGAACCCAAACTGTAACATTTCCCATTTTCACCTTGACATCTCTTTATCATACTGTTTCAGTGTTTCCTTTAAAAAAATTTTTTTTGTATTATCTTTATTTATTTATTGAATAGAGACAGTCAGAAATATAGAGGGAAGGGGGTGATAGAGAAGAAGAGAGCCAGAGAGACACCTGCAGCCCTGCTTCACCACTTACAAAGCCTTCCCCCTGCAGGTGGGGACGGGGGGGCTCGAACCCATATCCTTATGCACTGTAACATGTGCGTTCAATCAACCCGGCCCCCTCAGTGTTTCCTTCTACTATTATCTTCTTTCTTATCATCAAGGATATTAGATTACTTTATATTCACTACTTTTTTTCTAAATTTGGATTCTTCCCCTTATTTTATTAAGGAAATAACCATTTACGACAAGTTGTCTTCACACGAAACATTTTCTTATCTTTTCATAATAGGTGTCTGCATGCCACCACCACCATCAATGTAAGTACTCCTCCACCATCACTGAACTCGACTTCCAGCCCTCTCGTAACTCCTTCAGCCTGACCTTCCCCCACATCCAACCCTCGGTTGCTCCAACAGTCCAAGTTCACCCTGTGCTCTGCATTTCCTTTCTTGATTCTTAAATTCTACAGCTAAACAAGATTGTCTGCTATTCCTTCTGGATTATCTCTCTCTTTTACTTCTTAAAAGTCTTTTAATTTATTGTTGGCTAGAGACAGAGATAAATTGAGAGGGGAGATGGAGATAGAGGCAGAGAAAGAGACAGGAGATACTGGCAGCCCTGCTTCACCACTCATGAAACCTTCCTCCTGCAGGTGAGGACCAGGAGCTTGAACACTGGAATGTGTGTCCTGAATCAGGTGCACCACCACCTGGCCCCCAGGTTATCTCACTTTACATGATCCTTCAAGCTTCATTCAAAATGAGACAAAGGAGAAGATTTCATCATTTCTTACAGCTGTCCACTCATTACTACTTTTTAAAAAAGTATTTTTATTTACTTATTACTGGATAGAGACAGAGAGAAATTGAGAGGGGAGGGGGAGATAGAACAGAGAGGCACCTGCAGCCCTGCTTCACCACTTGTGAAGCTTTCCCTTTGCAGGGGAGGACTGTAGGCTTGAACCTGGGTCCCTGTGCACTGTAATGTGTGTGCTTAGCCAGGTGCACCACTGCCTGGCTCCCCAGGTTATCTTACTTTACATGATCCTTCAAACTTCATTCAAAATGAGATAAAGGTGAAGATTTTATCATTTTTTTTTAAAGTTTTTTTATATTTATTCCCTTTTGTTGCCCTTGTTACTTTATTGTTTTAGTTATTATTGTTGTTATTGATGTTGTCTTTGTTGGAAATGGAGAGAGGAAGGGAAGACAGAAAGGTGGAGAGAATGATAGACACCTGCAGTCCTGCTTCATTGCTTGTGAAGTGACACCCCTGCAGGTGGGGAGCCGGGGCTTGAACCTGGATCCTTATGCCGGTCCTTGCGCTTTGCTGCCAAGTGTGCTTAACCCGCTGCGCTACCGCTCACTCCCAAGATTTCATCATTTCTTACAGCTGTCTACTCATTACTTCTTTAAAAAATTTTTTTAATTTACTTATTACTGGATAGAGACAGAGAGAAATTGAGAGGGGTGGGGGAGATAGAAACAGAGAGACATCTGCAGCCCTGCTTCACCACTCGTGAAGTTTTCCCTCTGCACGGGAGGACCGGAGGCTTGAACCTGGGTCCCTGTGCACTGTAATGTGTGTGCTTAAACCAGGTGCGCCCCCGCCTGGTCCCCTCATTACTTCTTTATTATTCAAACACCCTATTATTGAAATCTCGCCAGAAATACCATCCTTTCCCTGAAGCATCTCTTAATCATTGTAGGTTGAAGAATTTTTCCTTCTTCTGAAAGAAAAAAAAAATCTTGGAAATCTTGACATCTTATTCAATATGATTACTATGAGAAAAATTATGTGTTTGAACGATCAGAAGCAAGCAGGCCAGACGTGAGAGATTCTGCCTCCCTGTGGTATTTATAATCTCCAGATCATTAATCTCTGAAAGTGCTAGTTCTTGAAGACGGTGTCTATTCACTTGGTAACAACAAAGAAGGTTTTCATTTGTAAGTAATAGATAATTCAACCTACAGGAACTTATTAATGAGAAAATTCATTTTTTCCTGTAACAAGAATCTCCGGATTTGCTCGGTAAAAGGGTTGATTAATTCAGCGCTTCTCCATTACTTTCAGGATTCAGGTGTGTGTCCTCAGTGTTTATATCTACCTAATGCTTCCAGTGGTCACGTCTGCTGTGACAGGATTAAAAGAAATCTAAAGTACAGAGAGCTTTCTGTAGGTGTACACTTTTCCCAGAAGCATACCTGCACATGGTCACACGCTCTCCCCAACCACATCCTGTTGGCTTGAACAAGGTCACGTGCTGATCGAAAACCGATCACTGCCAAGGTTGAATGCGATTTCCTGATGGACTGAGTTGGACACATCTGCTGAGCTGAGACTACATCACCTTTGATGAAGTTTTGGTTGTAAGATAGAAATGGATAGGTGTGGATAGACGTCTTGCTATCCTCTTTTAATTCCCCCCGCAAAATATGCTGTGCATTGTCTGGCCTTGCTGAGTAAAAGGATGAACAGTAAACTGGCTAAATAATGTGCTTTATTAAGATGTTGTAACTTGTTACTCATAGATTCCAAATTTACATTTTAAACAGGTGTATTTCTAGGTGGACATTTATAGTTGCTAATTATATATTTGAAATATTATTGCCTTCTTTATTTCTCAGACCCTCTACACAAGTCATATCTGGAACAAGAAACATATGAGAGAGCCATTCTGAGAACATGTTTCCAAGGGAATTCACAATGATAAAATCAAAATAACATAAAATAGATTCTAAATTAAGATCTTCATTGTTTTCATCAACAAAATTGTAACATTGGAAAGCTTCTCTCTTTTTTTTCTCTTACCATATTCAAAGTAATAACCATATTTCATTGTAGGGTTTTGATGCCAGTAGTTGAATCAGTCTTTATTTTAATTTAGTATTTCCTCCAGACATTCTTTGAACATGTGTCAACAGGAAAGACCATTTCAAAATCCACTTCTAACCACTTCTCTCTTAATAAACAAAATGAAGTTTGAACATGGTTTTTCTCTCTTAAATTTGCTTTCTTCACTTCCAGAACTATTAAAACTGGTAAGGCCCAAATTTTGAAGCAGGTAAGGCTGACTCTGGAGTCCTTCTCACCTTCATGGTCAGTATTCTTATTTAACAGTCTTCACATGCAAGAGTTAATTGTCAGCAAATATTCACAAATACCACACTGCTCAGTAATATTTTAAGTGTTATGACTATACAGGACATTCCTATTTTATTTCAGTTTTTTAAAAATATAGAACATCTCTAAAGATCTGGAGAAAAACTGTCAGGTTTGCAACAGGGATGTAGACAGTTTATATAGAGAATATTTTTTATTCTGACTGATTAATACCACAAAGACATCACCTACTATGAGTATGTAATAGGATGGCTCTAAGATTAGTGTTATGTTTTCACATATTGTTGGGTAAACTAGATGTTTCTAAGCTGTTGATCCCAGACTGGTTAAGTCATATGTATTTTTGTTCAGTGTATGTGTAGGCTGTGTGGAAAATCTCCAGAAAATATTTTTAATTTCAGACTTCAACCAGAAAATATTTTCTCATTAGAATAAGGTCTACCCTGGGTCCATGCTCCCTGAGGGATGGAGAATGGGAAAGCTATCAGGGGAAGGGGTGGGATATGGAGATTGGGTGGTGGGAATTGTGTGGAGTTGTACCCCTCCAACCCTATGGTCTTGTTAATTAATCCTTTCTTAAATAAAATAAAAAAAAATAAAGAATACTATGAAAAGTAAAAAAAAAAAAGAATAAGGTCTAAATATCTCTCTGAAGAAGCAAATAACACAAAAATAACATGAAGAATGAGTGGCTTATGAATTGTATGGCTTCCAGTTCACAGATTGTGTACACACACACACACACAGAGACAGAGAGGGAGGGAGATTTTTTAGGCAATATAGTTAATAAATATATACAAAATTGGACTATGGAATAACTTGATGTTAGGAAAGAAAGTCCTTTTCTGAGTGAAACATCCCTGCATTACTACTGTCATATACCTGCTGTAAGAAAAAAGTCTCATTCTGCCCAAAGTTTTAGAAAAGTGTGCTGGAGGGAGTCTAGCGGTAGAGCAGGAGGTTAATCGCATGTGGCGCAAAGTGCAAGGACCAGTTTAAGGATCCGGGTTCCAGCCCCTGCCCCCCACCTGCAGGGGAGTCGCTTCACAGGCTGTGAAGCAGGTCTGCAGGTGTCTATCTTTCTCTCCCCGACTCTGTCTTCCCCTCCTCTCTCCATTTCTCTCTGTCCTATCTAACAACGAGGACATTAATAACAGCAATGATAGTAGCTACAACAATAAAAAAAAGGAAAAAAAAAGAAAAGTGTGCTGGTGACTCACTCAGGTTTAGTACCAGTTGATAATATTCAAAGAAACTAATCTAAATGATTTGTCATAGCCATGAATGCAGCTCAAAGCAGGGAAGGATGAGGGACCAAATACTATGTCCTCTCTCTCCTCCTAGGATCCTCTGTTTTTGTTTCCACTGGACAAAACCCACTGGGGATTGGCAGGCAAGGGAAACTCAGTGATACAAATCACATAGGGTATATAGTACAGGATGGGGGGGGGGCAGAAGTTGGATTTGGGTGCAAGGGCAAATGGCAAAAACCCTACACAGTCCCTTAGATCTTTTGTGCTCAGATCATTATAGTCAGAGTTAAGGTGGGCAGTGTAGATAGCAGGTCTGTGACTATGTGCAGCGGCTCATGCCTGGGGGGGAGTTCACATGTTAAAGTTCAGCAGGATGAACTCTTATTTTTCATATTTCCAAGATTTAAAAAAATATTTATTTATTCCCTTTTGTTGCCCTTGTTGTTGTAGTTATTATTATTGTTGTTGTTGATGTCATTGTTATTGGATAGGACAGAGAGAAATGGAGAGAGGAGGGGAAGACAGGGGGAGAGAAAGATAGACACCTGCAGACCTGCTTCACCACTTGTGAAGCGACTCCCCTGCAGGTGGGGAGCTGGGGGCTTGAACTGGGATCCTTGTGCTTTGCTCCACCTGCGCTTAACCCACTGTGCTACCGCCCAACTCCCATTTCCAAGATTTTTAATAGAAAAAATTAAAAATCCTACTTTAGAGCACATTATCCTGTCATCAAAGGTCTGTGTCCCCATCTCCACCCCATAGATAACCATTATAGTTCTCTGTCTTGAAAATAGGTTGACATGGTTGTTTACACATTGTGTATTCAATTGTCTCTGCATCTGAGCGAACCACCCTGTAGCTGTCCTTCAGCCCTTACTTGCTTCACTGAGCATCATCTTCTCCAATTCCATCCACTTTAATCCCAAAGGACACAGTACCATTCCTTTTTACTGCTGCATAACACTGGAGAGTATATGTCCCATAACTTTTTCATGCAGTCATCTGTCAAAGTACATTTTGGTTGTTTCCAGGTTTTTGCTATCTTGAATAAAGCCACTGTAAACATGGGGATATATATATATGTATATATATATATATACATATATATATATCCCTTTGAATCAGTTATTATATATTTTGGGTATATGCCTAGCAGTAGAATTGCTGGGTCATATGGCATTTTCACTTGTATTTCTTTAAGGATTCTCCATACTATTTTCTAGAGTGGTTGTACAAGTTTACATACCCACCAGCAATGTAGTAGAGTTCCTCTCCCTCTCCACATCCTCTCCAATTCTTATCTTCTCTTGTTTTATTGATAGAGCCCACTCTCACAGACCTGAGGTGGAATCTCAGTGTGGTTATGTTCAGGCTGGATTCCTTAGGAAGAGGTCTCTCTGTGGGAACCTCGATGTTCTTGTGCTTATGGTAACCAGCCCTGGTCATTTTGTGATCATGTAAGGAAATGGTCTGTTACTTCTCCAACCATGAATGCTCATAGGAGAATTCTGTAACTAGTTTGTAGTATCTTGCAGGACACAGTTATTAGCCTCCGTCATACCAGGAAAAGACCACCCTCTTTACTTGCAAGAATGCAGAGTTGAGGGCATAGAAGTGAGGTACAGACACTTTACTTTACTCTGTCTCTAGTCTCTAACCTCACAAGGTAAGAAGCCAGTACTTTTTAAAAATATTTATTTATTCCCTTTTGTTGCCCTTGTTTTTATTGTTGTAGTTATTATTATTGTTTTTCTTGATGTCATCATTGTTGGATAGGACAGAGAGAAATGAAGAGAGCAGGGGAAGACAGAGAGGGGGAGAGAAAGACAGACACCTGCAGACCTGCTTCACTGGTTGTGAATCGACTCCCCTGCAGGTGGGGAGCCGGGGGCTCGAACAGGGATTCTTCTTCCGGTCCTTGCATTTTGGGCCACATGTGCTTAACCCACTGTGTTACCGCCCGACTCCCACTAGTACTTCTTAATCAAGTAAAAAGTTTTGACTTCACATGCATTACTCTGTAATGAGTCATAAGGAAACTGATTCTATCTCCTCTCCATAGACTCTGGTGTGTCTACTTTGTCAGTTACCCTAAAATATAAGAAGTCTAAGCAGTGACTGTCAAGGTAACATGGATACTAGCATGGCCCACCCAACAAACATGAATCTTCTAGTTCCTTGACCTTCTAGAGAGTATCTTCTTTAATCAACTCTATAGCAGTTCATGAGGTCAAGATGAGCATGTAATACTCCTCTATGTTGCTTCGCAGTCATGGTATTTGGGGGCTAACAGGTGGCTCACCCAGTAGAGTGCACAACTTAGCACATGCAAGGGCCTCGTTTCAAGCTCTGGGCCATTACATAGGCGCTCATTCAGGAAGAAAGCTTCACGAGTGGTGGAGCAGTGCTTCAGTGTTTCCCCTTCTGTCTCTGTCTCTCTTTCCCTCTCTCCCTCTCTCTCCCTCTCATCCTTTATCTAGAGGAAAAGGAAAAAATGGTCACTAGGAGCAGTAGAGTCCTATAGCCACTAAGTCCCAGCAAAACTATTGTAAAAAAAAAAAAGGATTATATGATTCATGGAATGAATACTGGGTATAGTGCCCCAGCATGTGTGACATCACCTCATGTGCAATTGGTAGGCAGACATCATAATGGGACAAAGAACTAGGCAGGAAAAGCAAAATCCATATGACCATTGAAAAGATTACCTAAGTACCCTTGAATAAATGAGTTATATTTGTTTGTGGTTCACTGCAAGTTGCTCAGTTACTTTCATGCTTATTTCTTATTGCCTTGCATTTTGCTCACCTATGTCTTTAATCCCTGTATCATAAGTAGGATTCTGACCTCCATTCATTTTGTTTGGGTGAGGGTATTGTGGGGAAATACGACATTTTAAATTATTCCATTAAAGCCCACTTTGCCTGGGATCTAAGTGACTATAGCAACTAAGTCTTCTGTTGACTCTCCCTGTAGACTCAATCCCTAACAATTGGTTGGAACAGATTAGAGTAAGCTCTGTGAAATGTGTCTTCTGGTTTCAGAGGGGCAGTGAGCTGGAAGGCTCATCTGTTCTTTGATCCTCTGTGCCTTCTCTGATCCTATGGGTTAGTGTGACTCATTTCATGAGGTCTGTTATTTCACTTCCTTGGAAACTGCTTGATTGGTATGAATGAGATTCATTCCTAGCTGTTATGACCGTCAGCCTCTGAGACAGGACTCTATAGACCCCAGAGGCCCCCCCAAACCCTGACCTAGTGTTGACCTAGGCTCTTTTCTCATATCTTTTTTTAAATTTCTTTATTGGGGAATTAATGTTTTACATTCAACAGTAAATACAATAGTTTGTACATGCGTAACATTTCCCAGTTTTCCATATAACAATACAACCCACACTAGGTCCTCTGTCATCCTTCTTGGACCTGTATTCTCCCCACCCAGTGTCTTTTACTTCGGTGTAATACTCCAATTCCAGTTCAGGTCCTACTTGTGTTTTCTTTTCTGATCTTGTTTTTCAACTTCTGCCTGAGAGTGAGATCATCCCATATTCATCCTTCTGTTTCTGACCTATTTCACTTAACATGAATTTTTCAAGGTCCATCCAAGATCAGCTGAAAACAATAAAGTCACCATTTTTTATAGCTGAGTTATATATATATATATATATATATATATATATATATATATATATATATATATATATATTACAACTTGCTCAGCCACTCATCTGTTGTTGGACACCTGGGTTGCTTCCAGGTTTTGGCTATTACAAATTGTGCTGCCAAGAACATATGTGTACACAGATCTTTTTGGATGGATGTGTTTGGTTCCTTAGGATATATCCCCAGGAGAGGAATTGTAGGATCATAGGGTAGGTCTATTTCTAGCCTTCTGAGAGTTCTCCAGACTGTACTCCACAGAGGTTGGACCAATTTACATTCCCATCAGCAGTGAAGGAGGGTTCCTTTGACCCCACACCCTCTCCAGCATTTGCTGCTGTTACCTTTTCTGAATAAAATAGCCTTCCTTGCTTCTTCCCACATGAAGCCCCCCAGTTTTATTTGCTCTATTTCTACTTTTTAGTTCCTGTTTATTAAACAACTTGCTTAATATTTTACTGCCTTTCAGCTACCAAGTTGCAGATAATACCATGATGCCATCCTGACCTCCCTGGGCAGACGAACTCAGCAATGTGTCCCTGAACCACACCTCCCCCAGAGTACTACCCCACTAGGAAAAGAGAAACAGGCTGGGGGTATGGATCAACCTGCCAATGCCCATGTCCAGTGGAGAATCAATTACAGAAGTCAGACCTCCCACCTTCTGCACTCCATAAAGAATTTTGGTCCATAAGGACCAGAAAAGCTTCCAATGAAGAGGATGGGACATGGAACTTTGATGGTGGGAACTATATGGAATTGTACCCTGTTATCTCACAATCTTGTTAATTGTTATTAAATCACTAATAAAATTATTTAAAAAATTTCCAAGGTACAAAGGAATTCTTAATTCTTATTCTTTTGGCAGTTGAATAAGTCTGATGAGCTATTTCTCCATTCTAGTCCAGTTTTGAAGGTTTGGCCAATTCTAACTGAAAGTGTGGATCATGCACCCCTCCCCCCACCACACACACACAGAGCAGAAACATATCTGCTGCCAAAGATCTGTGTGGCTTTCAAGGCTCATCTAGTAGGACTGTCTGACAGAGTGAATCCTTCTCTGTTTTGTTGTTGCTGCTGTTGCCTTAATAGAATATGTTTCTGTATGCTTTAAGTAGATAGGAAGAGTCTTATGATGGTGTGTACACCCTACACATATAATCTTTCCAACAGCTTTACTAAATCATTTCATTTCAGGTCTGTTCATTGCCCACTGGCAATTCCTTGGAAAGATTGGATACCTTCCACTTTCTTGTTTTTGTCTGGGTGTGGGGTGCTTGAAGGGCAATGGTCTTATTGAACTCCTCTGTTTTCTTTAAGTTCATGAGATGAAAGCATGAATGCTTAAATGGCATGGGTTGATTCTCACTGACACATCTACTTGTGATTACTGCAGGTCCCTAACAAACTAGATTTTTAGAATGAACCAAAAGAAGGTTGTGATTTTTTACTTACTCTCTTAAGACTATGAATACAGAGAGTCAAAAGTACATCGGATTCCTTTCATTCCTGAGGACATTGTTTGGTGCTGTATTCAATGAGTACTTCCTAAATATATTTACAAAGGCGATAGGCTCAGCATGTTGTCTGGAAGTGGTGGTGTACATAGACTCATATCTACTGTTAGAAACATGAGGTGCGCACATGTGCACGTGTGTGTGTGTGTGTGTGTGTGTGTGTGTGTGTGTGTGTGTGCGCGCGCGCGCGCTTTGGAGCGAGAACGGGATATTAGACTTGAGCTATATAGTACATATATGTTATCCTAAATCACCACTAGTCAGGTCAAATTGGCCTGATGTTTACCAGGAATATTGCAGGAATAAGCTCTTAGATTCCATCATGCAAACTTCTAGTAGGAGATCACAGATGGTAAAAACAGAATGAATTCATTCCTTCTCTTCCTCCATCTCCCATCTCCTCTTCCTCATCTCCTCCCTTCTTATTCTCCTCCTCTTCCTTCTTCTTTTTGTCATCACTGGGACTTTGCTGTTCCAAGCTGACTTTTTCAGATAGAGACAGAGGGACAGAGAGGGGGAGAGATACTGTAACATTAAAGCTTCCCCAGTGACATTTATCTTCCTTGTAATGTACAGGCTCAGACTTGGGTCCTCTGCAAGGCAATGTGTGGTAAGCTGCCTCACCAACTCCCAAGCAGCGGTCATTTCTACTGCTAAGCCGACTGTTGATAGCAGCTTAGCAAAAGTAAACATAGCTGTGTATGTTTAGACAACTATATTGAGTCTAAAATATCAGTGTGCCATTATTCTATATACTATTTTTCTTTTATTTCTTTTTATTTTATATACTGTTAAGTAAGTCAATTAAGCTTTAATATAATCCTTTTTTATGTCACTAGAATTTTATGTGTGTTGAAATTTTTTTCTTTTGGGTTTATTTGTGCATATATTTCCTGTAAGATCACTTTTATTGGAGTTTGATGTTTTACAGTTTAGTTGTTGAACACATGAACACATAGGCACAATTTCTACTTTCCCCGTGAAAGGTTTTTGTAGAGCACCCTCTCCCCCAACTTGGATCCTTTTCCATCATTATGCATCTGATCCCAAGGTTCTCTCCACACCCTCTCTCCCCCTCCTCCCCCAGAGTCCTTTGCTTTGGTGCAATACACCCCATCCAGACCAAGTTTCATTTTGTGTTTTCCTTTTCTGTCTCTTAAGTTCCACCTACAAGTGAGATCATCGAGTAGTAGTCCTTCTCTTTTTGGATTATCTCACTTAACACAATGCCTTCAAGTCCCATCCAAGATAAGGCAAAGACAATGAGCTCACCATTTTTAACAGCGGAGTAGTGTTCCATTGTGTATATGCACCACAACTTTCTTTATTACTTTCTTTTTAAAACTTTCTTTATTGGGGGATTAATGGTTTACAGTTTATAGCAAAACACAATAGTTTGTACATGTATAACATCTCCCAGTTTTCCACATAACAATTCAACCCCCACTAGGTCCTCTTCTGCCATCATGCTCCAGGATACCACAACTTGTCACTTGTCCTCGGACATCTGGGTTGCTGCTAATTTTTGGTGATTATGAATTGTGCTGCTATAACATACATGTACATAGATATTGTTAGATAGGTGTTTTTGTCTCATTTGGGTAAATTCACAGGACAAAAATTGCTGGGTCACAGTGTAGGTCCACTTCTGCTGTTCTGAGAAGTCTTGAGACAAAGGTTGTTTGAAATCGTATTCCTGCCAGTAGTGCAGGAAGGTAGTTTCCCCTCTTAATTTCTCTCTGTCCCCTTTCCCCCACATTCTCACCAATATTTATTTTATCAGTCTTTTCTCATGTATGACATTCTAACAGGTGCAATGTGATAGTCTCATTGTTGTCTTTATTTGCATTTCTCTGAGGACCTGTATTTATGTCTTTTAGACCTTTCGAATGCTTACAAGAAGGAAAATGTGAATTCAATAAATTGGTTTAAACACTTTTAAATGACTTCACATTTATATGTGTCTTCTCTGTCACATGCCAGTATCGTGCCTTTTTCACAGAGTATAGACCTCTGGGCCATCCAGGTCATCAGAAATGCAGTCTTTCTTTCTCTCTTTCCTTCTTAAGATTTTTTTTAAAGCTATTCATTACTAGATAGAAACAGAGAGAAATCTATAGGGGAAGGGAAGGTAGAGAGAAAGAGAGATCGATACCTGCAGCCCTGCTTCACCACTCATGAAGCTTTCCCCCTGTAGGTGGGGGCCAGGGGTTGAACTTGGGTCTTTGTACACTGTAATGTGTACTCTTAAGAAGATGTGCCACCGCTTGGTTCTGCAATGCAGTTTTTCTTCAAAGCCAGTTTCATGATCGTTTGAGATTCTTTTCCAAGTGACTGGCACTCATCCCCTAAGTTTTGATGTATTCACGTAGATGATGATAGCAGGATGGCCGAATCCCAGACTCGGTGACGTGAATGTATAATATGGTGGCGATAGAGTCAGTGAGATCTGCTAACAAACTGGAGTGCAGAATATAGTGAGATACAGCTAAGAGTTTTGCCCTTCTTCCCTTCCGGAAATTTCCAGAGTAAAGAGTTAAGTGCTAGTTCTGTTGATATGAAGACATGCGATTGTGGCTCTAGGGGCTCCAGTTCGGAGCTCCCAGAATTAAGCGGCTTATTTATGGCCCATCAGAGTGGCTCTGCTATTGCGACCCTATGACACGCTCCCTAGATTCTCTGGGGCAGGTGTGTCCTAGAACCTCTCTTGGATGCACACAGTCAGAGGCACCTTCACAACTTTCGCTCTCAGATCATAGACTTTAAGACTTCCTGAAGTCTGTGGGAGCCAAAAAAGTAAAAAGACTTATTTTTAATATTTTACTTATTTTATTTTAATGGGAGAGAGACACAGAGAGAAAGAGACACAGAGAAAGATGAGAAAGTTGCTCACATATGGCTGATGGTGCTGGGAACGGAACCTGAGACATAGGAGCCTCAGGCATGAAATTCTTTTGTGTAACCATTATGCTGCTTCCCTAGCCCAAATAAAAGTATTTTAAAATATTTATTTTATCTGAATGAGAGAAGGGATTCATTTTCAAGAAGGTCATAATGTGGCTCCTCATTGGGGACATCTTGGAAAGAAAGGAACAAGATATTTTAACATCAGTTTAGAAAACGAGTCTGAACTTCCAGCTCCTGAAGAGTTCCAAGTAAGGAGCTTGGATATTATGCTTATCTCTCTTTCTCTTTCTTCATTTTATCTATTTGTCTCTTTTGAAAAAACATTCAACCATTTTTTTTTACATTTATTTATTTTCCCTTTTGTTGCCCTTTTTATTGTTGTAGTTATTATTGATGTCGTCGTTGTTAGATAGGACAGAGAAATGGAGAGAGGAGGGGAAGACAGAGAGGGGGAGAGAAAGATAGACACCTGCAGATCTGCTTCACCACCTGTGAAGAGACGTCCCTGCAGGTGGAGAGCCGGGGGCTCGAACCGGGATCCTTAAACGCTGGTCCTTGCATTTTGTGCCACATGTGCTTAACCTGCTGATCTACCGCCTGACTCCCAACATTCAGCCATTTATCCAACCCACATACTGTGTAAAGTCTAAGGCTGTTCATTGCTAGACAAACAAATGAGTCTGGTGAGGGTGAGGGTGAGTGTGGTCCCGATTAAGATCTTCTTCCATGATAAGAAGGGCCAGCACTTATGGAAGTGTCATGTTGTCAGAGAAGCAAAGTAGCAGAATCATTTTCGATGCTTCCTGTGTTAATCAGAGATCCCACTCTTCCTAAAATTCCTAGCGAGAATTCCAAATGTCTTAGCAACCACTTGAAACATGACCTTTTAACCTATGTTCTCTATGTCAGATAGTTCTAACCTCTAAATAACTTTCAATACTCAAGCTAATCTCTTTGTCATTTAGGAAAATACCTCTTTTGGCCTACAAGAACAATTTGGTGAGCTGTTAGTCATCCCATACTGGGAAGGGCTGAGGTGGTTGCAAGGAGGAGTGGTGAAGTCTTCCTAAGTGGGAACGGTGATACCCAGCTTACGTTCTGTGAACTGAATAACTGAAGTCTTCCATCAGGTTAGCAGAGTGGAGAACTGGGTGAGACTGAGCTGGATAGTCACAGACTCATTTTATTTTCTGGTATATTTCATCTTCTGGAATGATAAAACTTGACACCTGTGTTTTGCGTTCCCGGACTCAAAGTCTTCATACTTTCAATATTTGTTAGTGATTTAACAATGATTTTTGAAGTTATAAGATTTCAAGGGTATATTTTCACACCCACATATGGTGTATGTGAGTTACTACACCCTCTGCTGAAGTTCTAGGCAAGTGTTCCCCGCTCCCTCATAACCGCTGTAGTTTTCACAAGGTTCAAGAGGAAGTTTTGTAAGCTTTGGTTTTGTAAGCTCATTTGTTTTAGTCGTTTATGTTCCAGACATGAGTGAAACCACCCGGCAGTTGCCTGGATTCAGTTTCTCGTGTGAGTGGGCAGAGGTGAACTACATCAACAACTGTCCCAAACACTAGTAGAATGCTAGCAAACTCACCTCAGCCCTGACACACTATTGCACAGCAGAGCCGACAAATTGTCACCTGGGTTCTTGACTAAGTTACAAATCGGAGAGTCTTGCAACCTTCTCCTCAGGTTTGACTAATTTGCTACATAGGCTCATGGAACTCAGGAAACTCATTTACATCATAAAAGTTACAAACCAACAGCCAAATGAAGAGGGACAGAGGATGAAGTCCTGAACAAGGGTGCTTCTGTCCTCATGAGCTTGGGGTCTAGTACAGTGACATGTGGAAGCACTGTTTTCTCAACCTGAGAGTTCTCCAAAGCCCTCCCTCCTCTTCCTCCTTCTCCCCCTCCTCTCTGTCCTCCTCTTCCTCTTCTACTTCCCTTTCCTCTTCCCCTTCCCCCCGCTTTTTTTTTGTGAAGGTGTTGAGGGTACCTGGAGGGTACCGCACAGAAAATGGGAATGTGACAGGTATGGCTTGGAAAGGGTGTGGGGCTTGGGTGTTAAAAGCTAGACCTGTGGGCTTCTCCTGCACTTTGTCATCATGTTAGTATGAGCTCTGCTTCTCTCCTCTCCCTCTCCCTCTCCCTCTCCCTCTCCCTCTCCCTCTCCCACCCTCTCCCTCTCTCACCCTCTCCCTCTCCCTCTCCCTCTCCCTCTCCCTCTCCCTCTCCCTCTCCCTCTCCCACTCCCTCTCCCTCTCCCGCCCTCTCCCTCTCCCTCTCCTGCCCTCTCCCTCTCCTGCCCTCTCCTCCCGCCCTCTCCCTCTCCCTCTCCCTCTCCCTCTCTCTCTGCATAACAGGTGAATGTTCTCAATTTTCCCAAATAAAATTTAAAATTCCCCAAAATCAATTCTCCTCAATTCTTTGTTGTGATAATTCGTGATGAACTTTTCAGACGCTGGGGAAGCAAGTGCTGGCACCCTCTTTCCCCCAATACAAAGGGTTTATTATTTACGCAGGGCTGACTAAATCACTGCTCACTGATGATTGAACTTAGTCTCCATCCCTTCCCTCCTCAGAGGATCTGGGATGGGAAAAATATTTCTAACCAGTTATCACAAATATGTTTCACCAGGCAACCAGCCCCTGTCTTTAACCCCTTGCTCCCATGTCATTCATGAGACAAAAGATGTCTTTTTAATTTTTTTATTATCTTTATTTATTGGATAGAGACAGCTAGAAATCAAGAGGGTGATAGAGAGGGAGAGAGATACCTGTAGCACTGCTTCACCACTCTCAAAGCTGTTGCTGAGGAGTTATTCTGATGCAGTCTCCGCCCCCAGGTTTTACTACGCCCTGCAAAATCCTAGCAGTGCCTCCTTCAACCAATCCTGGCCCTACATGTCACCCCTGGTTGTCGCCCAATAAAAAGCCCCCTCACCCCCCCCCCTCTCTGGGCTCTCAGCTCTCCCTCTCTGAGGTCTCGCTCCCTGCTCTCCCCCCGTGGTCGGCCATTGCCGACCAAACCCCCCCCATCCTATAATAAAGATTTGTGTACCCCTTTGCTCTGGACGTCCACTCTCTTCTCCGCGGTGCAGCCCAACACCAGACTGCCACAACAACACAAAGCTTTCCCCCTGCAGGTGGGGACCAGGGGCTCAAACCTGGGTCCTGGCGCATTGTAATGCATGCGCTCAACCAGGTGTGCCACTACCTAGCCCCAAGACAAAAGATGCCTTTATCATCTTTAAAACTTAAGAAATTCTTAGATTTTTGGAAGCCGTGAGTCAGGAACTGTGAATGAAGACCAACTATATATGAGAAATATATTTTTGTCATTTGTAGCATGAGAGACATTTTTCTCATTAATCACAATACTTCAATCTATATGGTAACTTACAGTTGAAGTCATGTTTTCACATCTACACTCTTCTTTGATCTTTTTTGAAAGGGATAGTGTTTCTCTATTCATTATATTTTTTTTTCAGAAAAGATGACTTCATGTGATTGTTTACATGAAGACTGGTTGATGTCTTACAATAGGATTGATGCTGGAGCTGGGACACCAGTGTGAATCCTCTGGCTCTAAGTTCAGACCTCTTTTTCCCTCTCACACTCCTTTTCATCAAACATCAGGGTAACACACGGGGCTTCTGAGTTTGAGTTCACAGTCAAATGTAGAAGACAATGTCCTCTGGCTGGAATCTCTCACAGATGGGACTCAGAACTCTAGTTGGAGGAAGAGCCAGCTGTTATAAAAACTTGCCCAACTTCCCACATTGAATCTATCAGAAATAGAGGCAAAGAGAAGTAGGTAATGGGTAGGGATCGCTGCTCACACATTCCCCAATCTAGACATTCTCACTGTAAAATTAGCTTTTGCTAATGTGAAGCCAGGGTTTCTAGTTTTGGCCAGTGTTAAACAAACAAACAAACAAACTCTTGATAGAGGGTGGGTGGGGGAAGGGCAGATACTGAATCTCTGTATGTGGCAGTAAATACAATAGTTTGTACATGCATAACATTTCCCAGTTTTCCACATAACAATACAACCCCCTTGGGTCCTCTGCCATTATGTTCCAGGACCCACCCCAAACTCTTTTCCTTTGGTGCAACACACCAGCTCCAGTCCAGGTTCTGCTTAGTGTTTTCTCTTCTGATCTTATTTTCAACTTCTGCCTCAGAGTGAGATCATCCCATATTCATCCTTCTGTTTCTGACTTATTTCACTCAACATGATTTCTTCAAGCTCCATCCAAGATGGGTTGAAAATGGTGAAATTGCTGTTTTTAGTAGCTGAGTAGTATTCCATCAGAAAAGATAGCAGCAACAAATGCTAGAGAGGTTGTGGGGACAAAGGAGCCCTCCTGCACTGCCGGTGGGAATGTAAATTAGCCCAATACGTGGGGAGAACAGTCTGGAGAACTCTCAGAAGGCTAGAAATGGACCTACCCTATGACCTTGCAATTCCCCTCCTGGGGATAGATCCTAAGGAACCAAACACAACCATCCAAAAAGATTTGTATATACCTATGTTCTTAGCAGCACTATTTGTAGTAGCCAAAACCTGGAAGCAACCCAGCTGTCCAACAACTGATAGTGGCAGAAACTCTCGGTTGAAGTTTGTAGCCGACACTGTGAATGTCTCTGCTATGTTCTAAGTCTCTTTCACATTTATCATTCCTGCAGGCCGCTTTACTGGAGGCACTTGTGATCGCATCCCAATCAACGACAGCCCTGACCTACTCACTAACACAAAACAGAAGGCCCTATTCGGGCAAGAAACCTAGTTAAGACAGGTGCACTTTTAACTTTACTTTTATTAGCAAATGTAACTTTTTAGAAAAAGACCTAGACATCTAATGGATCCCTCTCTGTACCACCACTGGTTGCTTCCATCAGGAAAGTCATCATAAGCCCTTTTGTGGGCCTTCCCAGGACCTTGCCCTCACCATGAAGCAGTGAGGATAGGGACTGCCCCAGTCTCAGAAGGTTGGGATATCCTTCCCTGCCATTTGAGGAACATTGGTCCTGAAATGAGTGCAGCCTGCAATGTTCCCAGCTGTGACCATGAGCTCTAAGCTCAGACAAATAGGGACTTACAGGCTACAAAGCTCTTGTGCTAAATATAAATATATATATGGGCCCTGGGGCAGGTAGATGGAGGTAAATAGTTAATTATATTCAGAAAATTTTTTTTTTCAAGAATGGGAACTACTATCTGCCCTAATCCGACTTTCTAGCCCTTTTCTCTACTCTGATACCATCTTCTCAGACATTATTTTTATCCAACTTCTTTTTAGCTATCAAACTTAGGCAAAAGCTACCACAGTAATGAGCCCCTAGAAATATGCCTAAAATGGTCTCCCATTCTAAGATCCCTAATCTCTTCTACTCTGTTCCTATAATTTGGTTCCTGTTCATTAATCACATTGTCTCTGCCACCTTCCAGACACCACATTGTGGACATGACCATGATTCCATCCTGACTTCTCTGGGCAGACAATTTACCCATGTGTCCTGGAACCCCACCTCTCCAGAGCCTTGCCCCACCAGGGAAAGATAGAAATAGGCTGCGGGTGTGGATAGACCTGTCAATATCCATATCCAGTGGAGAAGCAATTACAGAAGCCAGACTTTCCACCTTCTACACCCCCAAAACAATTTTGATTGTTACTCCCAATGGGGGGAAAGTGATCAGAGGAACCATCAGGACCCAGAGGGAGAGGAAGAAAAAGGGAGGAAATTTGGATGTAGTAATAGAATTATGTGTGGCTTAGAGAGAAAGAAAGGACTAGCCTTGGAAGAAAAAGGGGGCTATTATGGACAAACATAAACAGTTGCAGAGATGATAGTCAACCCTTGTCTACAACCTTAGGAGAACTGCTGTGGCTTGCAATGGAGGGATTAGGGATTCAGAACTTTGGTGGTGGGAAAGGTGTGGCATTATATCCCTGTTGACATGTAATTTTATAAATCAGTATTAAATCACTAATAAATTGTAAAAAATTAAAGCTGCCCAGATCATCAAAGTCTACTTTACTATTGAGTTTGTCTTTATTAAAAGATTGAAAGAAAGAATTGGTGAGGTAATTTTTTTTTTTTTAGTTTTTTGTTAAATCTTTTTTTTTTTTCATTTTTAATTCTTTTTTTTTAAAATTTTTTTATTTAAGAAAGGATTAGTGAACAAAAACATAAGGTAGGAGTGGTACAACTCCACACAATTCCCACCACCCAATCTCCATATCCCACCCCCTCCCCTGATAGCTTTCCCATTCTCTAGCCCTCTGGGAGCATGGACCCAGGGTCGTTGAGGGTTGCAGAAGGTAGAAGGTCTGGCTTCTGTAATTGCTTCCCCGCTGAACATGGGCATTGACTGGTAGGTCCATACTCCCAGTCTGCCTCTCTCTTTCCCTAGTAAGGTGTGTCTCTGGGGAAGCTGAGCTCCAGGACACATTGGTGGGGTCTTCAATACAGGGAAGCCTGGCCAGCATCCTGGTGGCATCTGGAACCTGGTGATTGAAAAGAGAGTTAACATATGAAGCCAAACAATTTGTTGAGCAATCATGGATCCCAAGCTTGGAATAGTGGAGAGGAAGGGTTAGGGAGGTACTCACTGCAAACTCTAGTGTACTTCTGCTTTCAGGTATATATTTTGCAGTAGTTTATGGATACGTGTGCACATAAGCTCTCTCTCACAGAAACTGGTGTATATCTAGATTATGGGACTTTGTTAGAAAGTGAACTACCTGAGATGAAATTAGAGTGTACTATAAAAGGAAAGGTCTCACCCGAGTAATGAAGTTGAAGGGTTGTCATTCCACACGTGAAGTCTCTGGATACAGTCTGAGGTGAAGCATGTTGAGGTGGCAATCGTTGCTTTGGTTAGGTTGTGATCGGCGGATGCCGATAATAAAAAAAACTTTATTTATTATTGGATAGAGAAAGAGAGAAGTTGAGAGGGGGAGGGGAGATAGAGAGGGAGAGAAACAGATAATCACCTACAGCCCTGCTTCACCGCTCATGAAGCTTTCCCCCAGCAGATGGGGACTGGGGTCTTGTACCCTGGTCCTTGCACACTGTACTGTGTGCTCTTATCCAGGTGCGCCACTGTCTGGCCCTATGCAGTAGTTCTCTGGGGAAAACTATTTAAGTCAAGGCATCAGATCCTTTTAAAAGAATGAAACAAGTTTTTATTTTCTTATTACTTAATTTTTACTGGTATTATTTGATAGGGCAGGGAGAAATTGAGAAAAGAAGGGGTGATAGGGAGAGAGAAAGACAGACACCTGCAATATTGTTTCACCACTAGTGTAATTTTACAACTATAGATGGGGACTCGGGCCTTGAACCTGGGCCCTTGCATATGCTCAGCCAGGTGTGTGATTATCTAGCCTCAGAATGAAACCAATTTGTAGACATTCAGACTCTTGATAATAACATTGATGTGCCCCTTTTGATCCTCCTCACATATTACTGAGTCAAAAAGGAGAGTGCAGTGGGTCTAAGGCATGTGTGATCTGTGGCTCGCATGACTTGGCAGTGGCAGAGCTATTTCTGAAAGCCTCTAGGCTGTTCCTCAGAACAGGAGGTTTTGAGAAGACTTTCTGGGGTTTACAATGACTGACCTGTGACCACATAGTTTTTAACATTAATTGTTTATTGGATAGAGACAGCCAGAAATTGAGAAGGGAGGGGAAGATAGAGACAGAGAGACACTTGCAGCCCTGCTTCACCACTTGCAAAGTTTTTCCCCTGCAGGTGGGTGGGGTTCAGGGGCTTGAACCCGGGTCCTTGTGCACTGTAATGTGTGCGCTCGAGCAGGTGTGCCACCACCCACCCCCACCTGTGACCACATACATATTTTATGAGGGTTCTGTCAGCCCTGAACTCCCATGAACTTCTCAGTGTGGGTGTGGGGCTGCCAGACACAGGACTGGCAGCTTAGAGGACCAGCTTGGTCACTGTGACATGATGGGTAAACAGCTCTGCATAACTACGGACACAGACGTCACCCCCGCAAAGGAGGACTCACTGGCTGCCCCTTGATTTGACTTGCCCAAGAACTTCATTTTGCCTCCTCTGGTGGAAAGAAAAAAAAAAAGAATACACTGGTATGTATTTCAGTTTACTACCTTCTGAAAATAGTTCTAGTGACTTGTCTATATGCACATGCAATGTTAAGCTTCTAGTGACTAGATAATACACTAGACATCGATACAACTGACCACAACTGGTGTCCAGACATGAAGACTTTCAGATGGTGCCAACAAGCAGAATTGAACAAAACCCAAAATTGATCAAAAGTGGCTGGAGACATGGCACCCAGTAGAGTGTGCATGAGGCCCTGGGCTGAAGATCCATCACCACACAGAAACACCATCCCACAGGGGAAGCTCCATGTGTGGTGGAGTAGCACCGTGCTAGCTCCTCCTCTCCATCTGTTTCTCTTTCTTCTCTCCCTTAAAAGATGATAAAAAAAACTAGAAAACGAAAACCAAACACACATACAGCTCAGCCAAGCTGAAAGCAAGTCTCATATACCCAGATTTCTTCATTGTCTTTAGAAATTTCCATCTTCAACTTTATAATTTATTTTAAATCAAACCTATCAGGTGAAGAGATTTGTGGGAAAGGCACTGTCAGTATAGTATAGTATAGTATAGTATAGTATAGTATAGTATAGTGTAGTGTAGTGTAGTGTAGTGTAGTGTAGTGTAGTGTAGTGTAGTGTAGTGTGGTGTAGTGTAGTGTTGGGTCAGGTTGTGTAGTGTTGGGTCGGGTTGTGTAGTGTTGGGTCATGTAGTATAGTGTAGCATAGTATAGTGTAGTGTAGTATAGTGTAGTGTGGTGTGGTGTAGTGTAGTGTTGGGTTGTGTAGTATAGTGTAGTGTAGTGTTAGGTTGTGTAGTATAGTGTAGCATAATATAGTGTAGTATAGTGTAGCGTAGTGTAGTGTAGTGTAGGATAGTGTAGTGTAGTGTAGTGTAATGTAGTGTAGTGTAGTGTTGGGTCGTGTAGTATAGTATAGCGTAGTATAGAATAGTATAATATAGTGTAGTATAGTGTTGTGTAGCGTAGTATGGTGTAGTACAGTACAGTGTAGTGTAGTATAGTGTAGCGTAGTAAAGAATAGTATAGTATAGTGTAGTATAGTATAGTACAGTGTAGTGTAGTGTGTGTCATGTAGTATAGTGTAGTGTAGTATAGTGTAGTATGGTATAGTACAGTATAGTGTAGTGCATTGTAGTATAGTACAGTATAGTGTAGTGTGGTATAGTGTAGTATAGTACAGTGTAGTATAGTACAATATAGTATTGTGTAATGTAGTGTAGTATAGTATAGTGTGATGTACTATGGTACAGTATAGTATAGTGTAGTGTAGTATCATATAGTATAGTACAGTGTAGTATAGTACAGTATAGTATAGTGTAGTATAGTACAGTATATAGCACAGTGTAGTGTAGTGTAGTATCATATAGTATAGTACAGTGTAGTACAGTACAGTATAGTATAGTGTAGTGTAGTATAGTACAGTATATAGCACAGTGTAGTGTAGTATCATATAGTATAGTATAGTACAGTGTAGTATAGTACAGTATATTATAGTGTAGTGTAGTATAGTACAGTATATAGTACAGTGTAGTATAGTGTAGTATAGTATCATATAGTATAGTATAGTACAGTATAGTATAGTACAGTGTAGTATAGTACAGTATAGTATAGTACAGTGTAGTATAGTACAGTATATAGCACAGTGTAGTGTAATGTAGTGTAGTATAGTATAGTGTAATGTAGTATGGTACAGTACAGTATAGTATAGTGTAGTGTAGTATCATATAGTATAGTATAGTACAGTATATAGCACAGTGTAGTGTAATGTAGTATAGTATAGTATAGTGTAATGTAGTATGGTACAGTACAGTGTAGTATAGTACAGTATATAGCACAGTGTAGTGTAGTATAGTACAGTATATAGCACAGTGTAGTGTAATGTAGTGTAGTATAGTATAGTGTAATGTAGTATGGTACAGTACAGTATAGTGTAGTGTAGTATCATATAGTATAGTATAGTACAGTGTAGTATAGTACAGTATAGTATAGTGTAGTGTAGCATAGTACAGTATATAGTACAGTGTAGTATAGTGTAATGTAGTATAGCACAGTATAGTATAGTGTAGTGTAGTATCATATAGTATAGTATAGCACAGTATAGTATAGTGTAGTGTAGTATCATATAGTATAGTATAGTACAGTATAGTATAGTGTAGTGTAGCATAGTACAGTATATAGTACAGTGTAGTATAGTGTAATGTAGTATGGTACAGTACAGTATAGTATAGTGTAGTATCATATAGTATAGTATAGTGTAGTGTAGTATCATATAGTATAGTACAGTGTAGTATAGTACAGTATAGTATAGTGTAGTGTAGCATAGTACAGTATATAGTACAGTGTAGTATAGTGTAATGTAGTATGGTACAGTACAGTATAGTATAGTGTAGTATCATATAGTATAGTATAGTGTAGTGTAGTATCATATAGTATAGTACAGTGTAGTATAGTACAGTATAGTATAGTGTAGTGTAGCATAGTACAGTATATAGTACAGTGTAGTACAGTGTAGTATAGTGTAATGTAGTATGGTACAGTACAGTATAGTATAGTGTAGTATCATACAGTATAGTATAGTACAGTATAGTATAGTGTAGTATAGTACAGTATATAGTACAGTGTAGTATAGTTCGACATCCTCGAGGAAACATGAAAGACATGTCTCTGATATCTGATTACTGTAAAAAATGGTGACTAATCCCTAGCACTGCAAAAATGGTATCATCTGTTTTCCATCTACACCATGCCTCGGCCTCGCGTGAGCTTAATGTGCAGCTTGATGATACGAGAATCCGGCACGAAGCCCAGCCAGTCTCTCTTGGCGTTACTCTCGATCGCACCCTGTCATTTCACGAACATCTCATAAAAACTGCAGCAAAGGTGGGCGCGAGGAATCACATCATTGCAAGACTGGCCAGCTCCTCATGGGGCGCGAGCGCTTCCACACTACGATCATCATCTCTGGCATTATGCTATTCCACTGCAGAATACTGTGCCCCAGTATGGTTCCGTAGCCCCCATGTCCACTTGGTCGATTCCAAATTATATTCCTCCATGAGGATAATTTCTGGAACCATCCGTTCCACCCTGGTTCCATGGCTGCCAGTTCTCAGCAACATAGCCCCGCCAGATATTCGTCGGGATGCGGCATCATCTAAGTTCATTTCCCACGTCTACGCTCGACCGGACCTGCCAATATACGTGGATATCTTCGCCCACCCTGTCCAACGCTTGACGTCTCGTCATCCAATCTGGTCCCCTACGCCTACACTGAACTTCTCTGTTCCAGACTCTTGGAAACAGAGTTGGCAGTCAGCTGAGGTCAAGAACAAACACCTCATCACAGACCCCTGCAAGCATCAACCCGGCTTTGACCTAGCACATTATGATTGGGCCCTCCTCAATCGCTATCGGACAGGCCATGGCCGGTGCACCGCTATGTTCCATTGCTGGGGAGCCAGAGACGACCCGAACTGCCCCTGCGGCTCCAGACAGACTATGACCCACATAGTCAACGACTGCCACCTCTCCAGATTCAAAGGAGATCTTGAAACTTTACATCAGGCTCAACCTGACACTGTTGACTGGCTACAGAAGAAGGGTAAATGCTAGAAGAAGAAGAAGTGTAGTGTAGTGTAGTGTAGTGTAGTGTAGTGTAGTGTGGTGTGGTGTGGTGTGGTGTGGTGTGGTGTAATGTAGTGTCGTATAAATTTAACCTGACCATGAGCATTTGGAAGCTTCCCAGAGCCTTTCTCACTTTGCCTGCCCAGAAAAAAAAGTATGGTATTTGGTTACAAGTCATCATACTAAATGAAACTAAGCTCAATGTACCCATGTACATTTACTTAGACTTAATTTTCTGCTGGGAATAATACTGAGTTTAAGAAAAAGTTATTTGTTATCTGGGTTAGTTATTTGGTTTTTATCCTTTCCCTCACCCCCATGGCAGAAGGCTGCATGAGATCTTTTAGATACCACGATGGTATGGTTTGACTCACTATCGCTTGAACTTGCATTTTCAGAGTTGCAGAAAGCTTATGTGATTACACTTGGTCTTTTCCACTCTTTAATTTGACAGATGATACACAGGCATCCTGAAAGATTTGCCAGCACCAGCTCAAGCAAACCACATTGGATAGACGTCCTGCCTTCACTGTCTATAGTCTTGCCCATGCGTTACAATTTTTTTGTTTGATCTGCTTTATTTTAACTTCATTTTTAATAATTAGTTCTATCAAAATAGTCCACTTGACTGTGCTCATGGCACAGCTGGTGTTAGAATATTCTAGCCGTATTCTAGCCAGATGACACATCTTGATCTTCAGTCTTGTCACCACCCTGTTTCCATCAATATTACAACCAAACGTGAGAGGGAGAAAGTGAGTCAGTTATTTTCTGATTACTGCCATCTGCATAAGTCAGTTACCCCCTGGACACGAGTTCTCTAAACTGCAACAGTGTTCTGAGAACTGGAGCGGGCAGATGGCATATAGTAAAATACTCACCAGTTTTGTCAGTATACAACACATCTTAGTATAGAAGGAATTAGATGCTTCTGTGGTCAACATAACAATTTTTTCACAAGTTTTCAACAAAATGTAGCAACTTAGCATAAAATAGGTGGGAAAATAAAATTGTAGGGGTGTTTTTATCCTGCTATTTTTAGAAGAGTCTGATCATAATTTCATTTGGCATTTTTGAATTATTTTAATGGATTATGTCCCAGATGGGTATTAGCCTGTTGGTAGGACATGGTCAAAACTTTTTTTCAATAAAAGCAACAGCTACTAGTTTGGCTTGAACTTTTTCCTTAAAATGGCAGATTAGTTTTATAAGTGGTGTTTTTTTAAAATTTTATTAGTGATTTAAACTGATTTACAAAATTGTGAGAAAACAGGAGAATAATTCTGCACCGTTTCCACCATCAGAACTCTGTGTCCCTATTTCCTCCATTGGAAACTGCAGTAGTTCTCCCAAGACCACAGACATGGGATGACTATTGTTTCTTTTTTTACTGTTATTTCTATAACTACCTATATTTATACATATTTGTTCATTTTTTTCTCTATCGTCCTGCCTGATACCTTACTTTTTTTTTTTTTTTTTTGGCTGGAGATAGGAGTCAATACCTTGCTGATTGATTTCCTCACCCATTGTGGTATTGCTAACTTTCTTCATAAAACTAGTTGATCTGGGGTAAATGTTAGGAAAGATAGGAATACACTTTAATACAGTCCTACTAGGGAATGTGCTGGGACAATTTTTGGTTAGTCATAGAAAGAACTGAAGACTCCAAATATGAGTCATTAGGTACTAGCTAGAAAGATAGTTCTACTATTTGTGAATTTAGTTGGGCATATTTTTTTTTTACTCTTCCATGCATTGTATTTGATTTATTATTCTTGTGAACTTGATACAGTCAACTGACATCTCTCTTAGTCACCTGAGTGCAGAAGATGGGTGTCCATGGAAACCCTCTTCTCCTGCTTCATTTTGCTCTCCTCCCCTCCTTTTCCCTTCTCCTTCGGCTCCTCCTCTTTCTTGACATTACTTGTGGCTTTGGCCCTCGACTCACTATTGTTTCATAATAAACTAACTATAAAACTAATAAGTAAGGACAATAGAGGAAAACATAAGGTGAAACATGGACTGAGTGTGATGTATTGCATCAAAGCAAAGGACTCTGGGGAAGAAAGGATAGAGATGGGATGGAGGGGCTCTGGGCTCCTAATATATGATGGTGGAAAATGACACAAATTGGTGGTATCTTTCAGACACCTATTATAGGGAGGAAAAAGGTTGCACCTATGTGCTAACAACTACACTGTAAACCATTACCTCCCACTCCATAAAGTGGGAAAACTTACTGTAAGGTACCAGAAGGCTCTAACTTTTTCCTGTTTTCTCTGCCAGTGCTACAATGACTGTATTTAAAAAAAATTATTATTATTATTATTTTTACCAGAGCACTGCTCAGCTCTGGCTTATGGTAGTGTGGGAGATTGAACCTAGGACTTAGGAGCCTCAAGCATGAGAGTCTCTCTGCACAACCATTATGGTATCTACCCTCACCCCAATGACTATTTTTAAAATGAAGATTCATCATTCATTGAGTAGATACTGCTTGATAGACAGTTGCCATCTCTTATAAAACCTAATGTGATATGAAGGTTTTAGAAGTCCCCTGGTACCTCATGATGAAATGGAAGCTTGGTGACATTAAACTAAGTAAGCTCTCAGTCCCTTAGGTAGTAAGTAGCAGAGATTCAAATCAATACTGTTAGTTTCCTTTTTTTTTTTTTTTGGTAGAGTTGGGACCTCATGTATGCATAATTTCATCACTCTCAGATCAACTTTTCATCAGATAGAGGGGGAGAGAGTGGAAAAGAGAGGAAGGGAGAGAGGAAAAAAATACGAGAGACATCACAACACCAGAGCTTCCCCCATGCTCTGACACTCCCATATAGTGCCAGTACTTGAACCTGGGTTGAAAGCTTGACAAGACACATGCCAGTGAGTTATCTACCCCGTGACTTATCTCTATAGTCCAGATTCCAAAATTTTAACAACATTATAGTAAGACCAAGTAGGTATTCATACAGGATCTTATCCATAGAAAACAAGGACATTTGTACCATTTTCTAATTTGAATGAAATACTGACCAGCCCTTAAAAATTAAGATAGTACATGAAAATATGGATCCTGGCTCCTCTTTAAAAATCCTAGAAGATGGTAGGCACGGTGGGCTCATATTCTTGCCTGGCAGCAGGCAGGGGGCCAAAGGAAAGACCACTGACCCTTACTGAGCATAAGCACTCCTTGGTGGACAAGGTTGAATCCTTGTATTATGCTTGGTATAACTATCTACTTGCTTGCTTGGATGGCCAGTGTGTATTTGTTTAGGCAACCTTTATTCCAGTCTCTAAAGATGATCTATCTTAGGGATGGAATTCTGCTCTCTTAATTTGCTGTGTGACCCTGGATGGGTTGGTTACTTAAACCTTCAAGACCTTAGTGTTTTTTTTTTTTTTTTTTTTTTTACATCTGAGGTAGTAATAGGATCCACTTGATAATAAGGATTGTTTTGAATATTAAATGCAATCATTCTTATAAAATGCAAAGAGTTGTATCTGGCACATAGTAAAGATTTTATAGTGGTTAGGGGTTGTTACTAACCACTGTTCTATTTATTTATTTATTAAATTTATTTATTTCCTTTTGTTGCCCTTGTTTTTATTGTTGTAGTTATTATTGTTATTATTATTGTTGTCGTTGTTGGATAGGACAGAAAGAAATGGAGAGAGGAGGGGAAGACAGATGGGGGAGAGGATGATAGACACCTGCAGACCTGCTTCACCACCTGTGAAGCGACTCCCCTGCAGGTGAGGAGCTGGGAGCTCGAACCGGAGATCCTTACTCCAGTCCTTGCGTTTTGCACCACGTGCACTTAACTTGCTGCGCTACTGCCCGACTCCCTATATATTTATTTTTTACCAAAGCATTGCTCAACTCTGGCTTATGATGGTGCTGGGGATTGAACCTGGGGCTTCAGAGCCTCAGGCATGAGTATTCTGCATAGCTATTATGCTGTCTCCCCAGCCCTGTCCTTTATCTTTAAACCACTATTCTAATTAACTACACTCTGCTCAGAAAGCAGTGAGTGCTCAGTAAAATTTGAACAAGAAATCATTCCTGGGATCAGCCCAAATTGTAAAAGATTCTATCATTCTATCAGAATCAGAATTGTGGGAACACAATTTTGTTTGCAATAGGCAATATTCAAGTTCAATATATAACAGTTTGAAGGTCTTTGGGGAGAAATTATTTATTCTTTTTCTGATTTAATTTTCTCATTAGTAAAGTGTATAATACAACCTATTTTGTAAGATTGTGATGAGGAGTAAGGTAATAAGCCCAACCAGTCTATCTTGGCGTTACTCTCGATCGCACTCTGTCATTTCACAAACATCTCATAAAAACTGCAGCAAAGGTGGGCGCGAGGAATCACATCATTGCAAGACTGGCCAGCTCCTCATGGGGCGCGAGCGCTTCCACACTACGATCATCATCTCTGGCATTATGCTATTCCACTGCAGAATACTGTGCCCCAGTATGGTTCCGTAGCCCCCATGTCCACTTGGTCGATTGCAAATTATATTCCTCCATGAGGATCATTTCTGGAACTATCCGTTCCACCCCGGTTCCATGGCTGCCAGTTCTCAGCAACATCGCCCCACCAGATATTCGTCAGGATGCGGCATCATTTAAGTTCATTTCCCACGTCTACGCTCGACCGGACCTGCCAATATACGCGGATATCTTCGCCCACCCTGTCCAACGCTTGACGTCTCGTCACCCAATCTGGTCCCCTACGCCTACACTGAACTTCTCTGTTCCAGACTCTTGGAAACAGAGTTGGCAGTCAGCTGAGGTCAAGAACAAACACCTCATCACAGACCCCTGCAAGCGTCAACCTGGCTTTGACCTAGTACTTTATGACTGGGCCCTCCTCAATCGCTATCGAACAGGCCATGGCCGGTGTGCCGCTATGTTCCATCGCTGGGGAGCCAGAGACGACCCGAACTGCCCCTGCAGCTCCAGACAGACTATGACCCACATAGTCAACGACTGCCACCTCTCCAGATTCAAAGGAGGTCTCAAAACTTTACATCAGGCTCAACCTGACGCTGTTGACTGGCTAAGGAAGAAGGGCAAACGCTAGAAGAAGGTAATAATATGCATGAAATATTTTTAGACCAGTGCCTGTCACATACTATGAGCTCAGTAATGCTACCTACATTAAAAAAAAAAAACCCAAAGTATCATTTTGCTATGCATTTGTTTCTGGGAGAGATGAAGAAAGAATATTTCAAATTGGATTGTGGGGAATCTAAGACATTTGTCTTCATATCCTACCTCCTCGATTCCCTGCTGCCCAGCTTAGGTTGGTTCCATCCTTTTAAAGTTGTACCTTTGTACCTTTGAAGCTACTTATCTAGCCACATCCAATGTCCTATGTCTTAACTTTGAGGGCCAGGATCATGGTTTGCAGAGGTCTGTAAGTCTCACCTTGTCAAGTCTCAAAAGAGGAGGGCAGGCTGAGTGAGTTCTTGTGACTTGTCCATAAGTACTTTGAGACAGGGAGAGAGGGAGAGAGAGGGAGAAAGAGAGAAGGAGAGAGAGGAAGAGAGGGGGAGAGGGAGAGAGAGGGAGAGAGAGGGAGAGAGAGGGAGAGAGAGGGAGAGATAGAGAGGGAGAGAGAGGGAGAGAGAGGGAGAGATAGAGAGGGAGAGAGAGGGAGAGAGAGGGAGAGAGGGGGAGAGAGGGGGAGAGAGAGGGAGAGAGAGGGAAAGAGGGGGAAAGAGGGGGAGAGAGGGAGAGAGAGAGAGAGGGAGAGGGAGAGAGAGAGAGAGGGAATTTATAAAATGAGAGTGAATTTGCATCGAGGGAGAGAGAGAGAGACAAGGAGAGGGAGAGAGAGAGATGGAGAGAGAATTTATAAAATGAGAGTGAGTTTGTATTTTTTGACAAGTAATAGGAAGCGGAAGCAACATTGGAAAATTGGAATCTCTTCTCTGCCTCTCTCTCTTTTTTCCACCTTGCTCTTTCAGTCCCCACAAACCTTGTTTAACAAGGCCTTGGGCCAGTTGATATTTTAAGAAGTCTGCTCTGTCTTCTTCAGTGCACCAAGACCCTGTGACCCTCCCATGAGACAAAGACCTTATTTCCTGGTGGGTTGTGTTTTTCCCTGCCTGTGACTTGCCTCTCTGAGCCACACTCCAGTTTCCCTGCTGGTGCATTTGTTGCTCTGGGCTGCCTGCCTTGTTTGGCAGTTTCTAATGAGAGCTCTGATAGATGCCAGAAGGTAAGGGGAAGGGCTCCGAATGGGTTCTGTCATTGGACAGACAGACGTGGTGATGGATGAGCCTTCTCCCCAGGGAATTTTGGGTCAGGAGAAGTCCAACTGATAACTTTTTCCAGAATTGAGTAACCCAGAAACAGTGCCAGGAGCATCTTACCTCCTTTGTGGCTTTTGTTTGATTTTAAAGGAATTTCTCAGCGGTAGCACCATGTCCCGCTAGAAATAAAACTGGAGTTTCGAAAAAATGTGTGTGTGCACACATGCTATGAATTGATTTAGAAATAACAAGGGAGGAAAAGAGGGGAAGAAAAGGTCTTAAAAACCTCTTTCAAAATATTTTCTTTCTCCTAAGTATTGAAAAGGCACAATCTAATCCTGTCTTCTTCCAAATGATCTCATAGCTATTTATTGAAGGAAAATACCAAAATGTTTGCTTATTATTATTATTTTTTAAAGGAGCTTCTTCGGTCTTGGTGATTCATGTCGGTATCACTTTCCTCCTGACCCCAAAGCCTCTAAGACAAAGCTCTACCCTGAGTGCTGTGCTGGTGTCTGAACAATTCCTGTCTTGAAGGAGGGAATGTAACTGTCTCTATTCCCTTTCACAGATGTCCTTGAGCCCTTGAGACGGATGTGAGCGTGTTTTTCAGTCCTCGTGCAAAACAACCATCTAAACATAACAGATGACATCAGCTTGGGCTTTTCAATTCCTGGATGGCAGCAGTGTGTTAATCCACCCTTCATCCTGGATTTGATAAACTAAAACAAGAGAGCCTGGCAGAAGGATAGCGCTGCTGCTGGCTTGAGGAAATTGATGACGGAGAGGCATGCAGGCAACCCAGTATATAAAACTCATCAACGTGTAGGCAGAGGTTCAGCTACCACTTTGGACAGCTGCTTCCCTCCAGCCAAGTCCACACTGCAGGAGGCAGAGCCCGAGCCTGAGCCCGCTGGAAACATGAAGAACCTCTTGCTGTTGGCCACGCTCCTTGTACCTGTGCACCTGGCGGCGGCCTGGAGCTCCAAGTATGCGGTCGATTGCCCTGAACACTGTGACAGCAGTGAGTGCAAAATCAATCAGCGCTGTAAGAAGACAGTGTTGGATGACTGTGGCTGCTGCCGGGTGTGTGCCGCAGAGCAGGGAGAAATCTGTTACCGCACAGTCTCAGCGATGGATGGTGTGAAGTGTGGCCCCGGGCTGAGGTGTCAGCTTTACAATGAAGAAGATGCTTTTGGTGACGAGTTTGGTGTCTGCAAAGGTAAAGAGTGAGCCCTTGCTTCTCCTTGCCCAGGGCACTGCTGAGGGCTGTTAGGGTTTTCAGACAGTGCAGGTGGGTTAGGACAAGGCTCCACAAAGGTGTGATCATAGGAGAGAGAGAGAGAGAGAGAGAGAGAGAGAGAGAGAGAGAGAGGGATTTTCCTATAAATTACGTGTAAACCCTATGTAGGAAAACACAGAAAGAAACACATTTCATTCGTTATGCTTAGGGGATTTAAGGGGAAGAAGTCCAGCAGAGAACTGTGTTACCCATTCCCCCCACCTCAGCTTTAGAAACTTGACAGGCAATCTGATATGGATGGCTTAGGGTCTGCACTTGATAACCTCACAGAGAGGTTTCAAGCTCCAAGGTTTAGTGGTTCTTTGATCTTGAAAGGTCTCAGGGGATGTATAACATCTCTCCAAATAAAATGCTTCTGAAGAATGCACTTTGTGAAATAGGGTGGACTTAAATTATTTAACACAAGGACTCTCATTCTTGGGCGAGGGTACCGTGAAGTGTAAAACAAGGCTCCTATTTTTTTATCAAGGTTTTTAGCCCTCTAGAAAAATATCTGTTTATGCAAAAAAGGAGAGAAAATAATAATAAAGAAAAAAAAGGAGAAAAGAATGGGAAGTCTGTAAAGAGTGACATTGGTGGTTTTACAAAGTTTAAGTGAACAAAGCTCATTCAGCTGAAGTCATAACCAGACAACGTAGTTTATCATTTGGAGAACTTACTTCAAGCTTAACAAGTACAGTTGAAAGTGTTTAGAATGAGAAGAATGTTAATTAAAATAGCCTATGGATGTCTCATTATTCAGAGCTATTATTAAAATGTAACACATTTATATATAGCCTCATTCATCAGTTTTTTCACACAAAGAAACTTTAAAATTATGAAAAGGGTTGGAAAATTCTAAATCACTTTTATATGTATATGTATGTTTATGCCACTTTTATGAATAATAATCACCCAACATTGAGCTATTTTCATAAATTCTCCTCCCTTTTAGAAAAATAACTTATAAACAAGTCACATTTTCATGTGCAAAATCTACAAAAAGTTTAAAGATAAATGTCTGAGCTGTTGGGGGTCATTTTCTATTTTGCTTAGTTTGTTTTTGTTGCAATCAACAAACAGCTGAATAATGAAATTTTTTGGAGGGTGTGTGCACACAGATGTATCTATTTCAGGTGAGTGGGGTCTATATTTTCTGTAAATAACTGGGTTTATCAGCCAAGAAAACAGTACTTCACAGAAGGAAATTAGGAAGGAAGTGGTTAACACAATCATACTCATGAATCACCAAGAATATGCAGTGGGTCATCATTACCTCTGACAAAGGCAAATGTATAGTAACATATGTGTGCAGGAAGGGAGGTAAGGTATCTGGAGTCTAGTATTTTATACTGAATGACGGAGGTAGACCGAGACTATTAGTGCTTGAAGATGTTAATAAGAGCTATTTAAAAATATATTTAGGATTGCTTTTTTTCTGGCATTCTCTAGATTGAAAACAAGCCTAGCTTAATTTTTTTCTTTCTCTTTTTTTTTGCTGAAAATAGTGAGCCTATGAACTCTAGTAACTGGGTAGAGATACTATTTTGCTACAAGCAAATTCTCCTCTCCAAAATTTTTATAGGCTACTCATTAAAACTGTATTACAGCTGTCATGTTTTCTAAATATTCAGATGTTTGGCACTGTGTTGTCCAGATAACAATTAGCCAACTAACACGTCTTTAACACTCACTTTCTCTGCCTGGCACTATTTAATATACGTAGGGATACAATAGTGATGTAACTGAGAATTTGGCTCAAGTTTCTTTCTTTTTATTTTTTTTCTTTGATTTCTCTCTCCTTTTCTTTTCTTTTTTGATAGAGGCAGAGAAGACAGAAGAAGAGAGAGAGAGAGAGAGAGAGAGAGAGAGAGAGAGAGAAGGAGAAGAGAAGAGAAGAGAGACACCATAGCACCAAAGCTTCCTTTGATGAAGTGAGAGCCAGGTTCAAACCCGAGTTATGCATAAGACAAAGCGGTGCACTATCCAAGTGTATTATTTTGCTGGTGCACAAGTTGCAGTTTTTAATATTATTAGAAACACAAATTAGTCTTAAACCTATGTGCTTTTCTGCAAGAGATTTTCCCCAGGATTTCCTTTAAAGACTGTTCTTCTCAGAAGAGAGACATTTGCAATCATTTGAAGTAGGCTGAAAAAAAAATTCTAAGTTTCTTTAAAATATAAATGTTTCAGACCATTGAAGTAGCTCATCTGAGTGGAGTTCTGCTTTGCCAAGCACAGGACTCAGGTTCGAGTCCAGCACCCATGACATTGAAGGAAACTTTGTTGTGGTGGTCTCATTTACTCTCTCTCTTTCTCTTTCTTTCTGCTTCTCGGTCTCTACTTAATATTATCATGAATATTTATTGATATTCTAATGATCAAATATTTCATGAATATCTATTGATCATTTTTAGCATGAAAGATGGATAAAGTATCAGCTCCCTCACCACTCACATAGGAAAATAGCAATGGGTGTGAGAGAAACAAAAAGTAGTAATAAAGAAAAAGAAAAATTATACATTCTCAAGGATATCCTCATGCCAAGAGGATGAATATTCTACATCTATTCTGTTTAGCTACTTGAGACTAATTTATCGAAAGGCTTATTTTCACTTTCAATAAATGCCTTTGGACTTTTAAAAATCAACATACTGTGTTTGAGTCTGAGTATAAGAACATCGAGGTTCTAAAGGCCTCCAGATTTGGATGAACATGTTAATAGTTCAAAAGAAAAATCTCAGGGCCGGGTGGTGGCGCACCTGGTTGAATGCACATGTTACAGTGTGCAAGGATGCAGGTTCGAGTCCCTGGTCCCCACCTGCAGGGGGAAAGCTTTGCGAGTGGTGAAGCAATGCTGCAGATGTCTCTCTGCCTCTCTTCCTCTCTATCCCTCCCATTCCCTATTTCTGGCTGTCTCTATCCAATAAATACATAAAGGTAACAAAAAAAAAAAAAAACAACTCTACATTCTTGTTCACTCAACATGTCACATCTTAACTTTGCAGAGTGTTTGGTGAATTTTCCCTTCTGGGGAGGCAGGAAAATTGTGCCATCATTTGGGCAGATAAGGAAGCTGATAAAGAGTTGGGGGGGTGAAGACTGGATCTCATAGATGGCTTGACTTACAGCCTTCTTAGGCTCTCATTGATTTGAAGTCCTTTCCTGTACATTTAAACTGTGAACACAGCGTCACCCTGTTTAGACTCTTGAGGAGGCATTCAGTTGCCAACCTCCACTGACTTGTCACAGATGCACTCTCTGAGGAAGAGCCTATTGATGTCTGAACAGAAAATACCTAGAATTAAGGCCAGTTCAAGAAAATTGGTTGTGTTGTCAATGAAATGTCATAGCATTCTGCTATAACTGGAGCATCTGCAATGTCATTAAACTGTGTGATTTCATATTTGTGACCTAAAGTCTGAACTTCCAAAGTCTAGATTGTTATCTTATGGTCAAGATGTCTGAAGTTGGTCTATACCCTGAGAAGAGGGATGAAGGCTTGGCACAGCGAGTCGCTCCTTTTCTAAACCTTCCCTTTGTCCCCAGACTGTCCCTATGGCACCTTTGGGATGGACTGCAAAGAGACTTGCAACTGTAAAGCAGGCATCTGTAACAGGGTGACTGGGAAATGCATGAATTTCCCCTTCTTTCAGTATTCAGTAGCCACGTCTTCCAACAGGAAATTTGTATCTCACACGGGTAAGAATACATCCCAGCCTAAACATTGGAATAATAATCTCTTCATTTTGAATAATTTAAAAAAGATTCATGTGCGGAGTGAGAAGTTGATTTGAATGCTTGTGTTTCATTTATTCAGGGGGGACGGTGGGTAGTTGTTCACTTTGATTGCTGTTGTTATTTTTTTTAAACTCTTATAAACACTACCAATATTAGTTACATAAAAATGATGATGATTATTATTGTCATCGTCATAGTTATTATTAGTATAGTAAAATATGTTTAATAACTGATTCACTAAAATAGAAAAGATCTCAGTAATAATTTTGAGAGCAATATAATTTCTGATAAATTTTACCCAGCTTATATGAAGGACAAATATGATTTCTTATACTCTCTATAATATCTTTGAATGGTCCGGGAGGTGGCGCAGTGGATAAAGCATCGGACTCTCAAGCATGAGGTCCTGAGTTCAATGCCCAGCAGCACATGGACCAGAGTGATGTCTGGTTCTTTCTCTCTCTCTCCTCCTATGTTTCTTATTAATAAATAAATAAAATCTTAAAAAATAAATAATATCTTTGATTGAAATTAAAAATCGTACCTAAAATTTTGAATGAACTACTAGTATTTGCCTGTGCTTGTTAGTACACATCTGCTCCTTACACAAGTTAGAATGGGAGAAGAAAAATCTTGTTCTTCTATGCATCATTCACTTATCTTGTTGAATAAATGACCAAAAAAGTCTTCTTGAGGTAAATGTAGCTTCTTAAAAATAACATTCAATCACAACGCCTGTGAGTCTTTAACTAACTGTGTGTTTCCCCATTAGATATAGTTGACAGTCCAAGTCCATTTTACTTGGTTTTTGTCTCTGGTCCTTTGCACGTCAGATTAAGATTTGAAACACTCCAGATATATGTATTTTTTCAAGCTACCTCTTTACACATGGGTACATTTATATTAAAACATAGCGGGAATAACGAGCTCTTAAATTATTGTTTTTAATAAGGTTATGTCTTTAAACATTAATTTAAAATAAAAACCTTTCTCTAAAAGCTTACTTGGTAAGTATCTTTGTGAATATTTGATCTGGATATTGAAATAGTTGTTCTATTTCAAGTACTTACGACTTGCCCCTGTAGTGTTTGAGAAGGAAAACGGAAGAATATTGAGCTGAAGTCCTGAAAAGGAACTTTATGGAAGCAAAAACCACCCATTTCAAAGTGAATGACTCGGGGGCTGGGCAGTGGCGCACCAGGTTAAGTGCCCATGTTACCAGGTGCAAGGACCCAGGTTTAAGCCCTTACTCACCACCTGTGGGGGTGGGAATGGGGTTCATGGCTGATGAAGCAGTGCTGCTTCTATCTCTCTTTCTTTCTTCATCTTTATCACCCTCTCGATCTCTCTCTGTCTTATCAAATCAAATAGATGAACATTTAAGAAATCTATTAAAAAGGACAGTTTTTTTTTAAAAAAAAGCTAATGACTCAATGGTATTTCATACTTCACAGTATTTGTATAGTCTCTACAACCATTAGTTCCAGAACATATTTATCAGCCTCCTGTAAACCCAAGTAACTAGCTAATTTCATGCCTAATAGCCTCCCTCCAAGCCCCACCAACCTTCTCTTAGAGACCTAAGACTTTTTTAAATGGCTGTATTAGGTGAGAGCAGATAGCATAATGGATTTACAGAGAGACTCTCTCACACCTGAGGCTTTGAGGTTCCAGGTTCAATCCCCCATACCACCATAAGACAGAGTTTAGCAGTGCTCTGCTAAGATAAATAAACAAATAAATAAATAAAACAAAATGGCTGTATTGCTTTTTAGAATAGCTTTAATACCTCCTCACTTAGGGCAGCTGTTTGAAACATTTGCGTCTTTCTTTTGTCTTTTTTTTTTTTTCTTAAAAACACATGCTAACAAGAACTTTGAAGGGAAAGCTTCCACATCTCTCTCCACTCATATAAGATCACATTTGAGCCTTAAACACCAAGAGAAAATTGAGTCCCCTGTGAATTTTTTTTTTCATTTTTCAGAAGTTGTGATTAATAGTAGGTTACAAGATTGTGAGATCGCCGCACACAGCTCCACACCACACCCACCACCAAAGCCCTGTATCCCCATCCTCCCATCTAAAGATAACCACCAGAGTCCTCACAGGTCTTAGACAGAATTTGGTTGCCTCTGTTTCTGCCCCCAAGTTCATGGGTATCCAATCTTCAGATTCCACATATGAGTGAAACCAGCTGGTAGTTGTCTTTCATCTCTGCTTATTTTGCTAAACATAGTCACCACCAGTTCCATCCATTTTGCTCCAAAGACTACAATATCGTCTTTTTGATTGCAGAGTAGTATTCCATGGAATACACAGCCCACAGTTTCCTCAGTCAGTCATCGGTTGATGGGAATTTATCCTCTAAATTTTTTAATATCTATTTTTGTTTGTTTTTTGTTTTTAGCTTATGAATTTTTGTTGGTGTTTGAGATGGTATGTGAGAAACTTTTGGGGTAATCCCCAGTGGCAAGAATTTTTGCTGTCTTGTTGCTCTTGTCCTTGGGAGGCCATGTCCCTTTCTTCACAGACTGTTGACTGTTTCTCCCTCTCAGGCCTGTCTCCCTCTGTCATTTGCTTGCAGACTGTAAATGTCTTGCCAGCTCTACAGATGCCTTTGAAACATAGCTTGCTGGGCTGGATTTACATCACAGATAATACAAAAATGTTTCTATATCAAAACTGATATCTAGATTCTTATTAGAAATTTATGGCAGAAACTTTTTTTTAGAATTTTTAAAATATTTATTTATTCTCTTTTGTTGCCCTTTTTATTGTTGTAGTTGTTATTGTTGTTGTTGATGTTGTCGTTGTTGGATAGGACAAAGAGAAATGGAGAGAGGAGGGGAAGACAGAGAGGGGGAGGGGAAGACAGAGAGGGGGACAGAAAGACAGACACCTGCAGACCTGCTTCACCGCCTGTGAAGTGACTCCCCAGCAGGTGGGGAGCCCCGGGCTTGAACCGGTATCCTTACGCTGGTCCTTGCGCTTTACGCCATGTGCAGTTAACCTGTTGCACTACCGCCCGATTCCCGGCAGAAACATTTTTTAACCAAATGATATTTTGTTGACCAAAACTACCACGAGGATAATCTTAGTAAACTGCAGTCACTTCAGGTTGGAGAATCCTAAAGATGTCCAGGGAGAGGCTGACAGAAATCCCTCTTCTCACCTCTTCTCAGCTATGAATTGTCTACTGCTGGGCTTTCTGGAATTCTCCAGTCACAGTTTACAGGAGTGGGGCTGTGGCCTAAATCCTGTGATGGGCTTCAGCGTCATCTCTACACAAATCCGCCTGAACGAAACCTTGGAGAACCAAGTTAGTTCCCTGGGCATGGGGACTTCCAGGATTCACTCCATAGCTTGAAGATACTAGAAGTTCTCTAACTTTATGCTTGCTGGTTAAACACTTAGCAAGTGGGTTCCAGGTTCATTATTATTTGGTAATGAGCTATCCAATTTCCAAAACTGAGAATTCACAGACAACATTTCTGGGAAAAGGATAGTAAGTTCTGGAATGTTTCATGAATTTACACTCATTTATCTGCCAGGTTACTTTCCATTTCAGGATATGCACTACTGAGGCAAACATGTTTTATTCTTTTTAGAAAGTAGAAGAACACCATTTTAGGATATTCTCAGTGTTATAAAAGTCTATAGAGAGCAATAACTTTATTTATTTATTTTAATTTCTTTATTGGGGAATTAGTATTTTACATTTGACAGTAAATACAATAGTTTGTACATGCACAGCATTTCCCAGTTTTCCATATAACAATACAACCCCCACTAGGTCCTCTGTCATCCTTTTTGGACCTGTATTCTCCCCCCCACCCACCCCCGTCCACACCCACCCTAGAGTCTTTTACTTTGGTGTAATACACCAACTCCACTTCAGGTTCTACTTATGTTTTATCTTCTGATCTTGTTTTTCAACTTCTGCCTGAGAGTGAGATCATCCTATATTCATCCTTCTGTTTCTGACTTATTTCACTTAACATGATTTTTTCAAGCTCCATCCAAGATGAGCTGAAAAAGTTAGCTGAGTAGTATTCCATTGTGTATATATACGACAACTTGAGAACAATAACTTTATTAATGAAAGTTCTACCCCTTGGCCTTACTCCTATCATCTGGGGCCACATGTGCAAGCCAACTTCTCTTTTCTTTTTAAAAAATAAATACAACAACAACAACAACATTGTATTGTTTTAATTTTATTGGATAGAAAAAGAGAAACAGGGGCTGGGTGGTGGCACAGTGGGTTAAGCGCACATAGCACGAAGTGCAAGGACCGGTGTAAGGATCCCGATTTGAACCCCCAGCTCCCCATCTGCGGGGGTGGGGGATCGCTTCACAAGTGGTGAAGCAGGTCTGCAGGTGTCTATCTTTCTCTCCCCCTCTCTGTCTTCCCCTCCACTCTCCATTTCTCTCTGTCCTATTCAACAACAATGACAGCAACAACAACAATAACAACAATAAACAACAAGGGCAACAAAGGGGAAAATAGACTCCAGGAGCAGTTTATTCACAGTGCAGGCACCAAGTCCCAGTGATAAGCCTGGAGGTAAATCAATCAATCAATCAATCAATATAAAAGAAAAAGAGAGAAACTGCTAAAGAGGTGATAGAGAGGAAGAGAGGAATGAAGCATGCTTCATTGCTTCACAGCTTATGAAGATTTCCTTTCTCAGGTGGGGACCAGGGACCTGCACCAGGGTCCCTGCACACTGTAACATGTTCACTCTACCAGATGAACCACCTCCCCGACCCCTCCAACCACTCTTCCATCCCAGACAGAATGAAAATCTGACATAAAGATCTAGTCTCACAGCACTTGCTCATTCTGTAAATGTTCTTAGTGCTTCCTGTGTTCCAGAAGCCACTACGACAGTGAACAAAACGAAGCCCCCACTTTCACGGTGCTGTTATTCTAGCAATGGAGTGAGATGACAGAAAAAAGCACAAACGCATGTGTTGGATAATGCTACAAACGCGCGTATAAGCTAATGTCAGTGATGATGGATGTCTGAAGAGAATTAATTCAGGGCATATTCTCTAGAATGGAGGCTACTAATTAATAGGTATTGGTTAATGGTATTAGCACAGAATCTATGAATCTATAAAAGATTTTCTTGTAAGTTTTTTTTTTTTGTGGCACAAAAATGAGACACCCCCCAGAAAAAAAAATGTGCCAGATTTTTGAGTCACAAACATTTGGTCCTGACTCATATTCTCTCCTTTCAGAGCATGATATGGCATCCGGAGATGGCAGTGCTGTGAGAGAACTTGTGAAGAATAGCGCTGCCCCCCGGTCTCCTGTAATGAAATGGCTACATCCACGCTGACTTTGGCGGCATGCCCTGAGAAGGCTGTATCTGAGAGATCCTCCAATATTTTAGGAACAGTCTAGATTGTAGCATATGGACATGTAATTTTTGGAGACAAAATGTGATTCGGGGTGGGACCAGGAAAAAAAAATGCTACCAACAGCCCGTAAAATGAAACTTAGATCATCTTGGCTTGGAATCAGGTCAACCGAAAAGAAAGTTGGCCACAGTGGAAGCCCATGGCAAGTCCATGATTTTTTGACTCAGACGTATATTAATGCTGGGGTCCAGGATGAAGGAAGAGTTAGGAGCAAGAAAAGATGGGGGTTCAGGGAGGGAGCACATTATTTAAGTCTTCATCAGGGTCGTTTCAATAGAATTTAATTTTTTTTCACTTCAGGGACAAATCAAAGCAAAACAGTCTCTGAAAGAGGTGGGAGTCTGAGTAGTAGACTTGGATTGGGGGCAGGTTTTGAAGTGCTGCTGCTAATGTAGTCCCCAAGATATCCTTGTCTGAAAGTGGTCCTGGTGCAGGGGTCAAACAAAACTTCCAAATGTGTTTTAAAAAAATGCCACCCCAGAGAGGGCTAGGAAGTACTTTCCTACTTGTGTGAGGTATGAAGGTAAAAATTATATTTTTGTGAACACTTATGTTAGTACGAGTCGCCCTCCATACCTATATTTATCACCCTCTTGAGGAATCAGTATAATACTGTTTGTTCCAAATGACTAAAATAAAGACATAACTATATAAGGTTTTCAAGAATCCTTGGTGTGGTATATTTGTTATTAATGGCAGTAAACAAATTATTATTAATGGTAAACAAATTATTAATTAATTAAATTATTAATGGTAAACAAAACCTAATTAAGCTTAGTCACTATTGATTTATCAGATGCTAAGAATAAGCAACATGGGGAGATTATTTAAAATAAGTGCAATTGGGCAGTGGTAGATAGCATAATGGTTATGCAGAGAAACTCTCATGCCTGTGGCTCCAAAGACTCAGGTTCAGTCCTCCACACCACCATAAGTCAGAGCTGAACAGTGATCTGGTAAAATAAACAAATAAATAAATAAGTGCAATGACTTAGACAAGTTCAAAGGTGAAAGTAGCAAAATGAAGAGAAAAGTCAGGTTTCAGCAAGAAGCATCAACTTTATAGTTTGTTTGCATATATACATAAAGTTTTTTTTTGGTATCTTGGTTGATAAGTGGGATGCGGAGCACAGCTGAGAAGATCTTAGCACAAACAACTGGAGCACTAAGTTTTGCTAGAAATATTTGCAGAAGTCTTGTTTGGAGTGAAGGATTATTTAAGATAATTTTTTTCCCTTTTTTTTAGAATTTACTTATATTTCACTTTTAAAGTTGCCAATAGAGGTGTGTGTGTGTGTGTGTGTGTGTGTGTGTGTGTGTGTGTTGTAAGCTGAATATGCTGTTAGGACTGGTTTTACAATGACACATTATTTTTATTGTTCAATAAAAGAAGCAAGACACAGTTGTTGTGAGTCTGTTCTTAAGCAGCTTGGGAGGTGGTACTGCAGAGATGCATAGCGCTTATATGCATGAGGTCCTGTGAGAAGTACTAGAGTGATCTGGTTCTCTGTCTTATAAAATAAATAAATAAATAAATAAATAAATAAATTCAAATTATTTAAACAATAAATATATAAGTAGGACCTCATTTCTGCATATTAAAGAAAGGTTCCTCAGATTAATTTCCTTGATGCTTTCTTCTGTCAAAACAGAAGTCTAGGGGCTGACTTGGTGGTGCACCTGGTTGGGTGCACATGTTACAGTGCGCAAAGACCTGGGTTCGAGCCCCCAGTCCCCACCTACAAGGGGAAATCTTTGCAAGTGGTGAAGCAGGGCTGCAGGTGTCTCTCTGTCTCTTTCCTTCTCTATCTCCCTCTTCACTCTTGATTTCTGGCTGTCTCTACCCAATAAATAAAGATAATAAAAAAGGTAAAAAAAAAGGGAGTCGGGCGGTGGCACAGTGGGTTAAGCACACATGGCGCAAAGCACAAGGACTGGCTAAGGATCCTGGTTTGAGCCCCCGGCTCCTCATCTGCAACAGGCAGTGAGGCAGGTGTGCAGGTGCCTGTCTTTCTCTCCCCTTCTCTGCTTTTCACTTCTCTCTCCAGTTCTCTCTATCCTACCCAACAACAACGACATCAATAACCACAACAATGTTAAACAACAAGGGCAACAAAAGGTAAAATAAATAAATAAATATAATAAAAAAATTTAAAAAGGGGAAAAAAAGAAGTCTAGGATATTTATTTATTTGCCTCATATTTTTTGTCTACTTGTACTTTTGAACTAATACTTGATTTTAAGAAGGGTTCCAATGTATTAACCCGTTCTACAGATGGAAAAAAAAAGAAGAGAAGAGGAACACTTCCGCTCGCTGTAGAGTAAGGTTTGATGTTTCAGTTCCTCTGTCACTACTAGGTGAGCTCTTTCCCACAACATCAAAATACTTAATCTGGAGCATATTTTGGCCTTTAGGTTCTTTTTCTTTTGTGTTGTTTTCGCTTCCTAGATTTTAACTTGAGTGTAGAATATTTGCTTTTAAACAGTTACTGAGGGCTTCTGTGCACTGATGTAGGCTCTATAAGAAGACAACTAAGTAAATCTCTCTCAGTTGTTAGCTGATTGATTGAAAGTTATTCATTAGAAACATTTCAACCCATTTTGCTTTCATCTGTTTAGGTGAATCATTCTTGCTTCCGCTCCTAATTAATGCCCCTACTTATTTTCACGTGCTTTCTAGTAGTTTTGAAGGTGGCTACACAATAGGCACAATAGGATACACCAGCAGAGTTAAGCCTTTCAGTGATTATAAAAGAATAAAGTAAGGGGATGGTTAGTGGCGCACCTGGTTGAGTGCATATGTTACAACGCGCAAGGACTCAGGTTCGAGTCCCCCTGGTTACACGTGCAGGGGGAAAGCTTCACGAGTGGTGAAGCAGTGCTGCATGTGTCTCTCTGTCTCTCTTCCTCTCTATCCCTCCTTCCCCTCTTGATTTGTGGCAGTCTATAGCCAATAAATAAAGATAATTAAAAAAATTAAAAACAAGAATAAAGTAACACAAACTTTACAACTTGAGAGGATTGTATATGAGTATTTGCACAGTATCCAAATGTATTTAATCTGATGGACAAATCATGAAAATGATAAATAGTGAATCAATAAAATACTAAGTAATGTATGACTCTACTAGGAAAAATCTTGTTTAATGGAATCAATCTTTCTCTTTTTTTAATATGGAAAAAAAGTGTAAGTGAGATTAGAATTTATACTCTTAGATATTAATACTCTTATTAAATATTAATATTATTATTGAATAAAGGTACTAAGCATTGAACAATCTTTATTTTCACCAGTGTTCAATGAAGTTTCAGGACATAGCTTCAGAGAGGAACGATCGTTACTTTAAAATCTGCTGCCTTAACCTGAAGTCCAGGTCACAGTGAAAATCCCCACTGGGGTACTGTGGGGTCAGACTGTGGTTGTGTTTGTCTCTGCTCTCAGATCTGTAGTCACTACATGACAAAACAGTGGAGTTACGGTAAGCACATCAGTTCAGCTGCAGGTACATGCAGTACTAGCTTCTTAGTTTCGTGTCACGGGGCATCTTTGTAGCCTTCACTTCAAATGCTAGAACCTGTCTGTCCCAAGTAGCTGCAGAGCCTCTAGCTATATTCTTCATGACAGTGAACTGCAAAATCTTTCAGTTTTGATTGTATTTTTTTTTTGAACATATAGTTTAGAATGGGATACAGAGTATGGTATAAAAATACCATACTTATTATAGAAAACACTAAAACTAGAGAATCTTATTTTTAATCTTTGTTTTTTCTTAAGTTTAATTAATATCTTTGATAGAACAGCAGAAAGAGAAAAAAGGAGAAAGAAGAGAGAGAGAGAGAGAGAGGCACCTACAACACTTCTTTACCACTAGTGAAACTTGCCCCTTACAAGCAGGGACTGGGGGCTTGAACTCATAGGGGGGTGCGAACAACAAATCACATTCAAGACCATAACAACTGGGCCAAAGTCCAAGCTTGTTGGACAAAGAGGAGACCACAAAGATTGGAAAAGGGCAAGAGAATGACTCAGTTAGTGATGACCATTTTGGTTAATAGGAGGCCACCTTGTCACCTGAGGTCTCAGTCACAGAATCCTTGGATTTCTCCATATATACTATGGGCCTAGATCTCTAACAGACCCATCTCTTCACCATCAGTGGTCACTTTCATCGGGAACATCATCGTAAGCCCTTTTGTGGGCCTCTCCAGGACCTTTCCCTCACTGTAAAGTAACAATGGTTACTCCCCCACTCTCCAGAGGGAGGCTGGGTCAGCCCACTCTGACTCTCAAGGAAACTGGTCCTGAAATGAGTGCAGCCTAGAATGTTCTCAGCTGTGACCATGGACTGTGAATACAGACTGACAGCGATTCAGAGGTTATTTATACAAGGTCAGATCGACGGGATAAAGAGTTAATTATATATTTCAAGTTTGGAAGCCACTCTCTGCCCTAACCTGGTTTTGATGTTCTATTTTCTACTCTGACACCACCTTACCAAACAATATTTCTAGTCATTCTCCAAGTTAACTATCCAGCTCAAGCAAAGATAACTAAAGTTATACCTAAAATTGACATCCTAGCTTTTTTCCACCCTAGAGTCCCTATTTTCATTCACTCAGTTTCTACTCCTTGGTTCCTGTTTATTAAACACTTTGCCTTGCTTTATATCTTACTGTGTTTCAGCCACCAAGTTCCAGATCCCACTACAATTTTTTCCTGACCTCACTAGACAAATGACTTTGCCAGGGTGTCCAGGAACCTTACATCTCCAGAGTCCCATCCTACTATGGAAAAATAGAGATAGGTTGGCCATGTGGATCGACTGGGCTATGTCTATGTCCAGCAGAGAAGTAATTACAGAAGCCAGAATTCCTTCCTTCTGCACTCCAAAGAGAATTTTGGTCCATACCTCCAAGTGTATGTGTGTGTGTGGGTGTTGTTGTTAGGGGAAGATGACCAGTGGGCTCCAAATCCCAATTCCACAAGGACCTGGAATGCTTGTAACCAGGGATCTTTGTTATTTTTTTAATTAATTATTTTATTTTCCCTTTTGTTGCCCCTTTTTTGTTGTTATTGTTGTAGTTATTGTTGTTGTTGATGTTGTTGCTGTTGTTGGATAGGACAGAGAGAAATGGAGAGAGGAGGGGAAGACAGAGAGGGGGAGAGAAAGACAGACACCTGCAGACCTGCTTCACCATCTGTGAAGTGACTCCCCTGCAGGTGGGGAGCCAGGGGCTCGAACCAGGATCCTTATGCCGGTCCTTGTGCTTTGCGCCACATGCGCTTAACCTGCTGCACTACCGCCCAACTCCCAGGATCTTTGTTTTTATACCATCACTGAGAGAATAGAGAATATGGAAAACACTATTGGAAGTCAGCCAGGTGCTGTTTCTCTTATCTGAGAGGGAAGAGGTAAAAGGAAGGAAACTTGGAAGTAGTTGTAGGGGTAGGTGTGACTTAGGAAGTAAAGACAGGGCCATAGAAATGAATAAAAATGGTCAAAAAGCAAGCAAACAAAACCCCCTATCTATCTATCTATCTATCTATCTATCTATCTATCTATCTATCTATCTATCTGTCATCTAACTGTATTTAGGTATGTAGTTAACCCCTATCTGTGACCTTGGTAGAGCTATTACCGTTCCCAATGGAGGAAGATAGGGACACAGAATTCTGATGTTGGGAATGGTCTGGAATTACACTCATATTATCTAATAATTTTTAAGTCACTAATAAAAAATGAAAGAGGCCAAAAGCAACAACGAAAAAAATTGAGCTGGGAGGTTGCTCAGTGGTATCACTCCTGTGAAAGTTTTGGGTTCATTTCCTGGCCTATAATTAACAGATAAAAGAAATGAAAAGTACATCCAAGAAGTGACTGTGACTTGGACATAGCAGGAGTAATGTAGAGGTTGATATAGGACATGCTCACTCCAGAATGAAGGAGGACAATGAAACTCTGGATGGAGCACCCTTGATCTTACTTGCCTAAACTCCATCTGGATTTTTATTATTTGTTTATTTATTATATTTAGTTATTTTTTAATCTGCCTCTAGATTTATTGCTGGGGTTCGGTGCATGCACTATAAATCCACTGCTCCTGAAGGCCATTCCTCCCCTTGCCCATTTTATTGGGTAGGATAGAGAGAAATTCTGAGGTGGTGGTGGGGGATCGAGAGGGGGAGGGAAAGACAGACACCTGCAGAACTGATTCACCTCTTGTAAAGTGACTCCTTTGTAGGTGGGGAGCCGGGGGCTTGAACCGTTATCTTTGCACCTGTCTTTGAACCTCGTACTATGTGTGCTCACTGGGTTGTATCAGCATCTGACCCTCTATATGGATTTTTTTCTTTTATAAAAGTCTAGTCTTCCCATTTTGAGAGCAGTCATGTTTTGAAATACCTTTATCAGATTGCTCTAAAACATTCACTTCACTTGTCCTTGAAAAGCTCAACTTTTTTTTTGTATTGCTAGCTTATTTTTAAAATTTTTTTTACATTTATTTATTTACCCTTTTGTTGTCCTTGTTGTTTATCATTGTTGTTATTGCTGTCATTGTTGTTGGATAGGGCAGAGAAAAATGGAGAGAAGAGGGGAAGACAGAGAGGGGGTGGGAAAGATAGACACCTGCAGACCTGCTTCACTGCCTGTGAAGTGACTCCCTTGCAGGTGGGGAGCCAGGGACTCGAACCGGGAACCTTATACCAGTCCTTGCACTTTGCGCCACCTGCACTTAACCCGCTGAGCTATGCCCAACTCCCTAGCTTTTTAATCTAATAATATTTTTTTTATGACACTATATGATAGTAATCACACAAATAGGTTTGGAACAAATGCAATAGATTCCTGGCATGTTTTTCATCCCAACTGGTTAAAATTTAAGAGTGCAGGTGTACCCTAGGAGACCTGAAACTACCTGCATTCTTCAGTGTTCACACTCCATGTGAAGTTGTTTCTCATGCACACACAACTGATAATGGGGCTGCATTGTGACTTTTTAAGTTAACTTATTAATCTTCAATTATTCTTTCTTTTTAAAATTATTGCCACCAGAGTTGTCGTTAGGGCTTAGTGCCTGCATGATGAGCCCATTATTCCCAGTGACCATTCCACACACACCCTCTTTTTCCCCTTTTTGATAGAAATTGAGAGGGAAGGGGGATTATTGGAAGAGAAAAAGAGAGGTACCTGCAGCGTTGCTTCACCCTGGCAGGTGGGGACTTGAACCCAGATCCTTGCACATGGTGATGTGTAAGCTCAACCAGGTGCACCGTTGCTAGGTCCCCTGAATTTTGATTTCAGTAGAAAGGTTACTTCAGAGGATTTCTGCTGTGCTTTAAGGGAAAATATATGCTATAATGCCATGTGATTAGTATTAATTTCTGTAAAAACTTTTTCTATAAATTGAGATATTAAACAGTGAATGCTTATTTATACTTTTAACTATTTCTTGAGAAATGGGCAATGAACTTTATAGGAATGAGGGAAATGAAGTAAACCCTCATCTTTGAAAATGGCATTGCAGTTAACTTAAATAGATGAAAACAAATTACTGGCTTACAAAATCAGTGGTGAGTAAAGAGCATAGCCCAGTAGTTCTGAAATGTACTTTGTCATCTTGGCACTTGGTGTGATATAGAAGTAGGATTTCAAATCAAGTTAATGTAGTGAATTGGAGCTTTCTTTTCAATACTGTAAATACAAAGCACACAGGCACATGTCACATTTCTTTTATGGAACAAATCATTAGACCCACAGAAGCCAAGACAGAAAAATACCTGGAGTATATAGAAAAGGGTCTTTGGCTCATACATTTGATGTTTTTAATCCCTATATAGTTTTTAACATACCTTTTTCACCTATGCACAGAAATGCTATCTGCTAAAGCAGGTAGTTCAAGCCACCAGAGTTTTTAAAGCATTTCCTGACACCTGTGAAGTCGGTAAATATTTCCTGTTTTTGTTGTGTCTAGAGAAAACAGGAACTAACAACGTGGAAGTGGTTATTAAACAAGCATTGTGAATGACCTCTAGATAGGCATTCCCTGTATAAGTGTTCATTTTCTTAAAATTTGGCATAACACATGCATGTCAAAGTCTTTCCTCTGAAAGGAAAAAGTGGTTATCACAATAATCCAACAGCTGATTAAGTGATGGAAGATAAGCCTTATACCCAGAAGAAAGGGCATTAGTTGTAGTTGTGTGCCGTGTATTGTCAGACTAGCACATTAGAAGTGTTTTTTTGTTTCTTTGTTTTTAATAGTCTGCCTTTAGTATCTTCTGTGTGAAGTGTGGGTAATGGCTTTTATACACACCTGCAGGGACCTCAGTGTATGTTCTAGGTCTGTTTCCTGATCCTATTACTAGGCTTGGCATCTACTAAATTTTCCAATGAATGGAAAAGACATGCTCTTGTATAAGATAACTTCAGGGGTTTTTTTGTGTGTGGTTTTTTTTTTTTTTGTATTTCAAGTGTTCATTCTCACAGTAAGGTGATGTTAAAAATATTTTACATGTCTTACTTAAGGTGAAGAAATGAAAAAGAGATTGGGAAGAAAATTGGCTGTCTTTTGCAAACTTAAAGATGTCCATAAAAGCTTCACAGCAAAGAGTGAAATTCAGTGATTACTGTTGGAAACACACAATTCTACAAAAGAAGTGACTATTTTAAAGAGAACAAATAACAGTGTGCTATTTAAATCTCTAAACAATTATTTGCATGCTCCTGAAAAAAGTCACAATGCTTCAGGAGAATGCAAGGAGTCCTACAGAGGAGACATATTTCCCTGCCTGCTATTTTTAGTTCTCTATTCCTGCCTTTTATTTTGGGACATGGTCAGCTTCCTTTGTAGTTTCCCCTTAACTTGTTCATACCTTTCTTTCTTATATAATGCATTTTAGGCTATCTTTTTTTTTTTTTTCACCTCTCAAAGGAAACTCAAGGAATGTTGGCTAATATAGGAACTCCTGCTAGTCTTGGCACCAGCAAAGTTCTTGGTTTGAAAACAACCTAGGAAATCCAGGATTGTGGGCTGACTTTCTAGTTATTTAATGGATCAGAGCTTATGGGAGAGCCTGAGACTAGAGATGAGTAGATTTTTAATGACATGAAATTCTTTTCTGGCTTTAGAGTTTCGGTGGGATTTGAAAATTAAATCTGGCTTTGGTGGATCTCTGCGAAAACAGTATGCTGTTGATTCAAAGGGAAGGGGGATGATTGAGAAGGTGGTTCAGGAGTAGATCACCTACCCTGCATGCCTGGGACCCTGGACTTTATAACCACATGAGATCAACAAAGACAAAATGAGTAGACTTCCATGAATGGGTGTGACAGTGATTTGTGTGCCTTCTCTGTAAACTTCACTTTCATACAATTAAAAATGTGAATTGGGAAAGTGACTCAGTAGTAAGTTATATGCATGAGACCCTGAGCTTGATCTCCTGCAAGTATAAAAGGTGAGATGCAAATCCATTTAGTCCAGCCCAGGCCTATATCACCTGCCACCAGGGCACAGTTCAATCACCTGGTTGAAGGAGCGCTCAGTCTGCACAATCATTGGAAGCAGAGTGAGGAGACAAGAAAGTGTTGAAAGATTCATGTGGACAATAACTTGGGTCTACCTACATATCAAATGTTAGGCTCAGAAAAAAACAAAATAAAACAAAACAAAACAAAAACATTAGTATAATCACGGGCCCTTTGGAATAGAACTAAAGTAGGTCTACTAACTATCTACAAAACGGAGACAAATCTTGATCTGCATTATTCCAGCCTTTAGGTTCATAATTAGTCAACAATTTGTTTGGCTTTTTATGTTAACTTTTCTTTCGGCCACCAGGTTCCGGATGATACAGTGATGTCAGCCGGACTTCCCTGGGCAGATGACCCCAACAGTGTGTCCTGGAGCCCCACTTCACCAGAGCCCTGCCCCACCAGGGAAAGAGGGAGACAGGCTGGGAGTATGGATTGACCTGTCCACACCCATGTTCAGCAGGGAAGCAATTACAGAAGCCAGACGCTTCACCTTCTGCATCTCACAATGTCTCTTGGTCCATGCTCCCAGAGGGATAAAGAATAGGAAAGCTATCAGGGGAGGGGATGGGATACGGAGTTCTGGTGGTGGGAACTGTGTGGAGTTGTATCCCGCTTATCCTATGGTTTTTTTGTCAGTGTTTTCTTTTTATAAATAAAAATTATATTTACAAAAAGAGTCTTGTGGAAAAAATGAGGAGATGGAACCAAGAAATTGAATAGAAAAATTTAATCATGGAGGTGCAGTTTCTGGTTTTTTAGTTGTAAGTTTTTCAAACAAAAAGTTTAAAAAGCAAAGTCAGATGATTTGACAAAAATGTACATTATTAGTTGGATAAAGGGTTCTTTATAAAGTGGAAAAGGAAAAAAAAGATTACATAATAGGGAGATTGCAAGAAGCTGGGAAGAGGCAGGTGACAGGGACAATCTTGCTGCTGAACTAGCTGCCCACACAGAGACCCTTCTTGCTCACACTCCAGGGCCGCCACTGTGCTATCACTCTCAGAAAGTCTTCTTCTTCTTTTTTTTTTTTTTTGAGAGGGGTATTACCTTCAGATCTATGGCTGATTTTAATACAAGCTCAGTCATGACATATTTCCTTTGTAGGTATATTTTGAATATTGCCACAGGCACTCAGAGTCCAAGTCTAGTGAGTGAACTATTTATCAATTTGGGCAATACTGGTCTGGTGGGAACTCATCTGAGTAAAATAATAAGAGCATCAGGGTTTTCTGAAGAGTGTTGGGGAGCCAAGAAACAAATCCTCTGGTCTTGGGGAATAATGATCCACCCGAGGTCATTTGTACTATTAGTGCTTTCAGGAGAAACACCAGGTGTGTTGCTTAAGTGTCTCTGCTGGTTGGTTCAAGCTTCTTGAAGGACAACCAGATTCGGACAAGACTATCATGGGGCCAAGGGCTACAGTGTTGATGACAAGAAGTAGTGATCCTTTGACTGCTCCCTTCACTGATCTCATAGTCTAACCAAGGCCTCCATCCATCCTTCCTTTCTTCTCTCTATTTATTTACTTATTTATTGGTGCATACCTTTTGTCTGTTTTGTTTGATAGGAAAGAGAAACTGAGAGGGGAGGAGGAGACAGGGAGGGAGAGAGAGAGATAGACAGCTGCAGATCTGCTCCAATGTTTGTGAAGTGACCTCCCCTGCTGGTGGGGGTCTCTCTATTTATTAAAAAGACTTGATTTAGTGACTGGGTAGGTAGTTCGGCAGGTAGAGTACATATTTTGCAGGTTTAAGGTCCTGGGTTTGATCCCTGGCATCACATATGACTGAGCCATGCTCTAGTCTCTCTCTCTTCCTCACATCTCTCTCAGCAAATAAATAAAAATAAATATATGAAAATGATAGTTGTTTTAGGAAGACAAAAATATTACTCACAATAACTTTAAGGCAACATCATCTTAAGAATCCAGGTCGTCAGCACTAATGACTATTTATCTTCATCTTGAAGTGCATTTTTCAAAATCTTCGTTCCAACCCTACCTAAGTGACTGAAATTATGCATACACATGGAAGATATATGATATTGTTACATACTAAGGGAGAGAATGATAAAGTAAATGAGATAAAAAGTTAACATTTGGAGAATCTGGAAGAAAGGTATGTGGGCACTTTCTTATTTTTTAAGATATTTTAAAAATGATCTTTAATCACTTACTGGATAGAGACAGCCAGAAATCAAGAGTGTCGGGGGAGATAAAGAGGAAAGGAGACAGAGAGACACCTGCAGCACTATTTCACCACTGGAAAAGTCTTCCCTCCACAGATGGGACCGGGGGCTCCAGCCTGAGTCCTTGTAATTGTAATGTGCGCTCACCCAGGTGCACCACCACCCAGCTCCTTGGAATTTTCTTTTTTCTGTTCTTGAAATATTTCTGTAAACCAGAAATTAGATCAAAGTAAAAGTAAAAGAATGACCATTGATAATATTTCTCATACTGTTCTTTGTCTCACTGTCTTTGCAATCATCGACCCAACATAGTAGCAAAAACCTTGAACAGCTGCCACTCCTTGGGGATGTGCTCTGGCTGGTGACTGCTCCGGATAAGCAGCTGTGAAAGGGCAGTGACCTTGAAGGGCTCTGCTCTTCCATCCCGGAGAGAGTCTGCACAGGGACTGCCGCAGCCGCAAGGACCAGAAGGCCTGCATTTTGCAAATGGGAGAGCATCAGTGCTGGTCAGGGTCAAGGCAAGACTGGCTCTGAAAGCTGCAGCCAGGAAAGGCAGTGATGAGAAGAGGTGTCCAAGCCTAAGCGTAACGGTGTGCCAGTTGGGAGCAGTTTTCCAGGGTGTAGCAAAGGTTCCCTTTAACTCAGACCTTTTTTTTTTTTTTTTTTTTTTTTTTGCCTCCAAGGTTATTGATGTGGCTCAGTGCCTGCACTACAAATCCATTGCTCCTGCAGCCATTTTTTTATTTAGGTTTATTTTTTTTGGGGGGGGGGCTACGACAAAAATTGAGAGGGAGAGAGAAAGATAGACACCTGCAGACCTGCTTCACTGCTTGTGAAGTGACTCTCCCCCCCCCCACTGTAGCTGGGGAGCCTGGGGCTCAAACTAGGATCCTCGCCGGTGTCCTTGCGCTTGGTACTATGTGCGTTTAACCTGGTGCGCTACTGCCCGGCCCCTTAATTCAGATCTTTGTCAATTGTTGTAAGGTAACATATCTAGCCAATATTATCTTCCTTTGTGCAACTATCTTCCAGGCCATAAAGAATTAATGAACTCTACCTATATGTTCCTTCCCAGGCAAAGTTAGTATTCTATTTCCAGAGAAATATTCTAATTGACAGAAAGATTATTAGTTTATTTGTATATTTCTATTTTCATGGGTTGGTAGCAGTCATAGAAACTGACTTGCGTTGTCAGGGCAGTGATGCTGAAGTTTTAAAGTTCAGGATGCATGAGAATATTGACAGTTTGATGGGAAAAGCCTAGATGGGGATTATTGGGCCAGATGCTTTCATCCTTCTCAGTGTCTGTTTCCTTTGCTCATATAGTTTTAAAAAAATATTTATTTTATTTATTTTTGATAGAAGTTGAGAGGGAGAGGGAAAGGAAGAGAGAGAGAGAGAGAAGGAGAGAGATAGAGATACACCTGACCACAGCTTCACCACTTGTGAAGCTCACCGCCCCCCCCCCCCCAGATGCTCACAAGTGTGGACCACGGGCCTAAACCTGGGTCCTTGCACATAGTTATGCGTACACTTAACCAGGTGCACCACCACCTGGCCCTTGGTTTAGTTTTTCTATGTGCTTTGAAGTAAGGGGCAAAGGCATGAGGAGAAGATCGCATGTGAGGACCCGGGAATAAATCTTCTCAGGCATGCTGTCTACTCACTAACAAGGGACGTGTCGGTGTGTGGTTTGGGGTCTTCTCCTAAGGAGACACTTCATCTGTGTCTTTTGACATGAAACATCTTGGGTACAATGAAGTGGACTCACGCATTCTACTGTGGGAAAGGCTTTCTCCCTCATGACTCGAAAACATGAGGTTGTTATTCTGAAGAAGCAGAGTGCATCCTCATTCCACACAAACAATGTGACACAGACCTGGCGCCAGGCCAAAGTTTTCTATGAATAGAACTTAGCGAAGAGAGTGTTAGAAACACAGGATTCCCATGGCAATCCTGGAAGTCTGATCTCATCAAAGGAAATCATTTACCTGCTCTTCAGAGGTGGGAATTTAAGAGGATTCTTTCTTGTCAGCCTACACTTGATGGGGCCTGGGCTTCCTGGTTAACATAATGCTTGTCCATTCTTGGAGCAGGTCAACTCTGGTGACTGCCATGTAAGAAATATTTGCTTTTGAGTTGTTTTTATTTTTTTCCAGAAATAAGTTGAATTTTTGATGAAGACAATGCAAACGAATGGGGCATCACCCTCAGACCTGTGCTATGCTCTGTGTACACCATACTCCTGTCTAGACTTGTTAGGTGAAAGGAACTAAAACCCTATCAAAGAAGTTTAAGTTATTTTTAAAGAGGGGGTGGTTGGGTATTTTAAGAATATAGAAGTCTTATATAGTATGGCTGCTCCCTTAATTCAGGGGCTACACTTGCTTTTTTTTAAAAAAGAATTTTTTTAAAGTTTTATTTGATTTTTTATATATTTATTTTCCCTTTTGTTGCCCTTTTTTTAAATTGTCGTAGTTATTTTTGTTGTTGTCATTGATGTCGTCATTGTTAGATGGGACAGAGAGAAATGGAGAGAGGAGGGGAAGACAGAGAGGGAGAGAGAAAGACAGACACCTGCAGACCAGTTTCACCACTTGTGAAGCGACTCCCCTGCAGGTGGAGAGCTGGGGGCTCGAACCGTGATCCTCTCGCCGGTCCTTGTGCTTTGTGCCACATGCGCTTAACTCGCTGCGCTACCGCCTGACTCCCAAAAAAGGATTTTATTTATTTATTAATGAGAAAGATAGGAGGAGAGAGAAAGAACCGGACATCACTCTGGTACATGTGCTACCAGGGATTGAACTTGAAACCTCTTGCTTGAGAGTCCAATGCTTTATCCACTGTGCCACCTCCCGGACCACTACACTTGCCTTTTCTAAGTGTAGACAGGTCTCCTTTCTCCCTAAGGAGCAGGGCATGAGGGACTGCTCATTTGATCTACTGACTGCATAACTTAATAGCTACAACAGAAAAGGCCTAGTAAATATCCTGCTGGGACAGTGCAAATGACCCAGCCAAGACTGGGAGTGAGACAGGAAAAATGTTTTATAGGAAAAAGGGGTTCAGGTACTGAAGAGAAAAACAGAGCAGAAGATAGAATGCATGCCAATTCCAAGATGACAGCCTGCTCTTCCTGGGGAGAGATGCAAGTGCTTGCATAGTACCAGATAGAATGAAGACAGGAAGAGCAGCAGCTAGAAGGAGAAGTCTCAGATGAGGCGGTTAACAGTGGAGCAAATGTGCCAAAGTATTTTAAACACAACCATCGAAACAAGTTACCTCTGGGAAGTATGTTGTATCACCTGACTGTAACCAAAAGAAGCACTCAGGTTCCAAGAGATATGAATCTTAATTCATGTACAGTTAATGAGGGGTCTGAAATTGGGTAGTAGCACAATCTTTGTGTGTTATTCGGTTTTCTCATCTGTAAACCATCTGTAACAGAGTTTGGTTAACTGACATTCACTCATCCCTATTCATTTTAAACTTCTCTCATGTTTTCAAGGTCTTGAATTATACTTTGTTCCTCTGAGCTATAGTGATAATCTGATTACTCAAGATGATGATGATCAAGAGTAGAAAGACTGAGTCCAGAAAGTGTGTGTGTGTGTGTGTGTGTGTGTGTGTGTGTGTGTGTGTGTACCTAATCTCATGAGTCGTTCATGAATATAGTTGACTTTCCATAGAAAACAGTTGGATGATGTCAGAACGGTCACCAACCCACTTTCTACACAGTGCTTGGCACTCTAGTATTGGTATTTTAGTATCAATACAAAATTGATATTAAATAAATGAAAAAATTTGCATCAGACATCCAAGTTATTTCATTTTACACTAACTAGTCTGACACCCTCTAATCACTCTGGCTTTACTTTTTCACTCTTGTTCCTTAGCCTATAATAGTCCTTTATACCACCATTTGCTAAGTCAACTATTATTCCTCTTATTTAAGTTTAATTGTCTGAACCCCCACGTTTATAGGAGCTTTATTCACAATAGCAAAAAACTTGGAAACAACCAAACTGTTCTTCAACAGATGACTGGATAAAAAACGTTATGGGACATGTACTCAATGGAGTATTACTCAGCAATAAAAAGATGACATTGTGTCCTTTGGGATAAAGTGGCTGGGACTGGAGAGGGTTATGCTTAATGTAAACCATCATGTCCTCAATAAAATGATCTAAAAAATAAAAAAATAAAAATAAGCATCTCACATGACCCAAAAATCCCACTTCTAGGTATTTATCCAACGTATTTGAAATAAGATCATGAAAAGTTATTAAAAATTGTGTCAGGCAAAGTTTCTCTCTTGTGAATTTCTCTCCAGCTTACATTTCATGGATATCATCTAAGACTGACTGAACAATGAGAAAGGGAAGATGGTCCCGGGACTGCTGAATGCTTTTTCCCTCAGTCAAGAGGTAGCAGATACAATCAGGTTTTTCATCATTGAGATTTTATACCCCTCTCCCAATACAAACCCTTAATTCTAAGTATCATATAGGACCCAGAGACTCTTAAAGAAGATTCCAACCTTCATCTGGCAAGACAGGAAAACCAAGCTATATTTCACTGATGAGATGGCAGAACCATTTCTTAACCCATGCATATTTTTCACTTTGCACAGAAGCACTACAATCTCTAAGAGTCCTTGACACTTAGAATGCTTCACGAATGCAGAGTAGAATGGTGACATTGTGTTGGCTCATGTCCTTAAGTTCTCCCTAGAATCAGGAAGGCAAGTTGAGGGTTCAGGTCCTGGAACATGATGGCAGAGGAGGACCTAGTGGGGACTGAATTATTATATGTAAAACTGGGAAATATTATGTATGTACAAACTATTGTATTTTACTGCCAACTGTAAACCACTAATCCTACAATAAAGAAATAGAAAAAAAAAAAAGAATTAGGAAGACACTGTGTCTACTGCAGGGTATTGATAAATCTACCAAGATAGTCTTGGTTCTGGGAGACCAAGAACATGCTGAAGCAGAGGGCACTGAATGTAGATGGGAACGTGAGTCCAAGAAATTCTCTCATTTGAAACAGGTCTCTTCTTTGAAGTGCAGTAATCAACACTAGCTTTGTGCTTATCCTACTGAAACTATACACCAACCCCTTTCAGTTAAAGCATGTCTTGATCTAACTCCATATTCTTATTTCTATCACTGGAGTTCTCACTTGTATCTGAAATGTTTATACTCTGAAATCTATGAATAAAAATTTCCCCAGACCTAGAGATAAGTCAGGGTAGCGAATGCTATATCCCAGTGGCCATGTTTCCTCTCTTCACTTTTCTACCAGAATCCATCTTTCCTCAAAATTACCTCTGAAAATGTATTTGAGATTTGAGTTTAAAATTTTCATAAAGGTTTCCAGGACATTTATGCTGTGATTGATTTATTTTTTCAGTTCAGTATCCTCATGCACACACACAACTATAGATTTTTTTTAAAAATAATGTTTATTGGGGCCGGGTGGTGGCGCACCTGGTTGAGTGCACATGTTACAGTGCACAAGGACCCGGGTTCAAATCCCTAGTCCCCTCCTGCAGGGGGAAAGCTTTGCGAGTGGTGAAGCAGGTCTGCAGGTGTCTGTTTCTCTACCTCTCTATCTCCCCTCTTCCTCTCAATTTCTGGCTGTCTCTATTCAATAAATAAATGAAAATAATTAAAAAATGAAATAAAATAGCTTTAAAAACAAACAAAAATAATGTTTATTTTGTGTGTCTCAGTATTCATTAAGCACTGAAAAAGTTTATGTGTGGCGGCTCTGTGTTTGTTGGGTGTTAATGTGGAGGATATTGGCAGGGAGTGCTGGAGAGACTGACTGAATATGTTTGTGCAGCTCTTCAGTGGAAGCTCCAACATGGTGGCTAAAAATTCCCTAGGGATGAGGGAGTGCAATGGGAGTGCAATTCTAGGATTGCCTCTGTTGAAGTGCATCTTTGTAGGGGCCAGCCTCATGAAAAGACTGACCAGCATGGGACTCTGTAAACCCAATCCCATTGTACCAACTTGGAACATATCTGAATGGTCTTCCTGACTTCAAGACTCCCATCTGGACCCCTGAGGTTTCCATTGAGACTGTAACTATTCAACTATCCTTTCCCTCCAGTCCTATTTCCCTTCCCTCCACTTCCCTTCCCTTCCCTTCCCTTCCCTTCCCTTCCCTTCCCTTCCCTTCCCTTCCCTTCCCTTCCCTTCCCTTCCCTTCCCTTCCCTTCCCTTCCCTTCCCTTCCCTTCCCTTCACTTCCCTTCACTTCACTTCGTCCCATCTCACCTCACCTCACCCCATTTCACCTTACCCTACCTCACCTTACCTCGCCTTGCCTCGCCTCGCCTCACCTGACCCCACCTCACCTCACCTCACCTCACCTCACCCCACCCCACCCCACCCCACCCCACCCCACCTCACCTCACCTCACCTCACCTCACCTCACCTCACCTCACCTCACCTCACCTCACCTCACACCACCTCACCTCACCTCACCTCACCTCACCTCACCTCACCTCACCTCACCTCACCTCACTTCCTTAGTTGTTGCTCCAAGAGTTCTTCCTAATACACCCCTGCATTTCCCCTCTATCTCAGAGTCAACTTCCCAGGGAACTTGACCTGTGAGGAGCGCCCAGTTAAAGAGCTAAAGAGTACTTCCAAACAGATCACTTCTGCTACCAAAACTTAGCCAGCTGGACCCTAACAGCTATCTTTTTGTGTTCAAATGGCTTGAATGTCCTCCCTTTTTTGCAACACATTTGCCTAGAGGACAGAGGGGATGCTTATGTGCAGTTGATCAACTAGGAGGAGCCACCTTTGTAATTTATCTTCCCAGAGAGTTTGGCAATTTATATGAGACCAGGAGAAATGCTTTTGCCAACCCAAGCTCCATATTGTCAAGGTGCAGGACCATTACTTAATTTGGATTAACTACAAAAAAGATAAAAATATTTCTGGGAAAAAATTCAAGGAAGTAGTGAAATATAGTGTCTTGAATTTGAGGGAAAAAATAAACTGAAAGGAAATCCCATAGGTAGTTCATCAGAGCTTAGGTCCTTGGAATTTTATTAATCTGAAGGGGAAAAATGCGAAACGGAAATCACTTTTCAGATTTATAGGCAACTCCTGAGGTGGCAGGAAAATGGCTGAGGAATCCATTGGTGTTTCTATTTAGGCACAATCAAAAATATTTTCAGCGGTGTGTGTCATCTCCTGGGTATTGCGATAGCTCACCACTATGCCCATGAGCTCTTGCCAAACAATAGGCAGGAACCAGAGAAAAGGCACCACAATTCCATCAGGACTACTTAAATTTTATTTTAGGCCAAGTAAAAGAAACTCTAGATGGAACATCCAAAGTATTCACATAGTAAAAATAGGAACATTCCTTTGTAAAGAGGATTCAGAACATTGAGATAAGTTTGAAGATTTGCCTCAAATTGTTAGTTGGACATGTTATGATCCTGAACAGATTGTAAACTTTTTAAAGACAGAGGAAGCCATTTTGTAGCCTTCATAAACCTGCTCCAACATTCCATATGTTGGAAGAGCGGTGTTTAGTTATTAGCATCAGGAAGATAGCATAGTGGATATGCTTATGGTGATGCTGGAGACTGAAGCCAGAGTCTGACTTTCAAGTCTGTGGCTCTCAGGCTCTGGGTTCAGTCTCCAGCACCACCATAATCCAGAGCTGAGTGGTACTCTGGTTTATTCATATATATATATATATATATATATATTTATATTTATATGCTTAGTTATTAATGAGTGCATTCAGGAATGAATGCCAACCAGACCAATACATGTCTTTTCACTGATTTATCTGTTCAGTATATTTAAATAACTACTGTCTATGAATCAGGGTACTAGGTCTAAAAGAGAATTCTCTTTCTCTCTTTCTTTCTTTTTTTCTTTCCATATTTTCTTTTCTCTTAGCTCTGCCAAGGTAAATCTTGTTAAGCAATTAAACAATGAAGATAATGAGAAGTAATGACAGTGAACTTGATCTGTCAAGCTACTCACCGTGTGGTACAATCATCTCAATGATCAGGAGCAGGGTAAACACAAATAACTGAATAATTTCCCCTTACAAGTATAGACAATTTCCAGTCCTCAGAAGTCTTCTAAACATAAAGAAACACAGAACCTTTCACGATGATGTGAGATGGGCAGCAACAGAGATTATCGAGGCTCCAGCGGGTAGCTGAGTGGTGAAGTCTAAATGAACAGCAGTTTGTAGCAGATGCCCTCTGCCTGTAGAAACTCACAGTTGCCAGACGTGATCCATCTCCTGGAAAGGCAGAGGTCTGTGGGAAGGTCTTTGCCTCTCCACACTATTTTCATTAATAATATCTGTGGAAATGCAGCGCTGGGTCAGAAGACCCAGGGGAACACACCCGAAGAGGTAAGTGGATGTGGATGTGCTTCCTGAGTGCCTATTTGCCCATACTGATACTTGAGTTCATTTCTGTAGCCCATATTAAAATGGCTAAGATTTGGGGGCGGCGGGGAGGGGGGGGAAGAAGTACAGAATCTTCTTTAGCAAAACTCCGGTACTGAGAGAAGGCAAGCGTGCAACTAGCCATGCGAAACATGAGTTGTCTTGGGCAAGAACAAACTTCTCCATGGAAAAGGAAACAGGTGCCATTTATTTCAGGTTCTGCCATCAGATTTTACAACTTTCTCTTGCTCACTTTAACATCTTGAACAAAGGTGAAAACAAGTCAGGTCCCCCCCCCCCCAAAAAAAAAGTGAGTATGTTTGAGATCAGATAGAAGGATAAATGAAGACATCTGTATGAAAGCTGAATATATGTTATATATGTATTATACATATATAGAACACAGATTCAGATGAAGCCTTTGCTAAAAGAATGACTACACTTTAAAATTTTTGGCCCAAAGATCCCTAGATACATTTCAAATTTCCTATCTTAAAGTTTAAATAGAAAATCTTGGCATATATTTTTGTGGTCTCTAACCCATTCATTAACTTGACACTTGCTACATTCAACCTAGTATTCCTAGTATTTAGTCTATACAGAATTATTGCCAGGACAGTTGTTTTATTTTATGTTGGCTGTTTGTTTTCTTGAAAATAGAATATATTTATAACTTAATAGTCAAGAACCAAAATTACTGTAAAGCCACATTGCCACCAACATATCTAAAATGTCTCCAGAGAGAATATAAACTGTAACAGGAGAAAAGCACACTAAAATTTTGAATTGCAAAGTAATCTTTTACAATTTAAAAAGATTTGTCACTTCATATTTGTTTTCAGTATAAGATTTAAAAGATTCTCCATAAAAATGAAAAAAAATTTTTTCTCTCTTTTAAAAGTATTTCCATATTAACATGAGAGAGAGAGAGAGAGAGAGAGAGAGAGAGAGAAAGGGAGGGGGAAAAAAACCACAGCATCATTCTGTTTCATGCAATGTGGGGACTGAACCTGGTATCTTACGCTTTTAGGTTCAATGCTCTAGATAGTTTGCCAGCTCTCAAGGCACTCTGCTTCTCTTCCCTTCCCTTCCCTTCCCTTCCCTTCCCTTCCCTTCCCTTCCCTTCCCTTCCCTTCCCTTCCCTTCCCTTCCCTTCCCTTCCCTTCCCCTCCCCTCCCCTTCACTCCCCTCCCCTCCCCTCCCCTTCACTCCCCTTCCCTCCCCTTCTCCTCCCCTCCCCTTCTCCTCCCCTCCCCTTCCCCTCCCCTCCCCCCTCCCCCTCCCCTCCCCTCCCCTCCCCTTCCCTTCACTCCCCTCCCCTTCCCCTCCCCTTCCCTTCACTCCCCTCCCCTCCCCTTCCCCTCCCCTTCCCTTCACTCCCCTCCCCTCCCCCTCCCCTCCCCTTCCCCTTCCCTCCCCTCCCCCTCCCCTCCCCTCCCCTTCCCCTCCCCTCCCCTCCCCTCCCCTCCCCTTCCCTTCCCTTCCCTTCCCTTCTCTCCCCAACTCCTCTTGTCTTTTTTTTTTTGCCACCAGGACTATCACTTGGGTTCAGTGCCTGCATATCAACTCTACAGCTCCTGGTGACCACTTTTTTTTTCTTTTTTCCCCATAGAGATAGAGAGAAGTAGAGAAAGAGAGAGGAGAGACACCTTTAGCACTACTCCATCGCTTGCAAAGCCTCCCCTGAAGGTGGACATCTAGGGCTTGAGCCTAGGTCTTTGCACATAACAAGTTCATGTTTGCCTAGTTCTACCTGTGCCAAATACATACATTGAGAAAATAAGAAGCACATACCTAGATTTAAAAAACAAAAGATATACATCCTCATGAAATCACATCCAAGAGTCTGCTGACCTCTGGGCTGAAACTGGAAGGTTAGTTCCAGCAGTTCTGTAAGGATAATAGGAACAGAAATGAAAGCACACAGTGGATTTTTGTAGGTGTGACAGTAGGTTGAAAAGTCTACAAGGTGTGGTGATTCAAGGAAATTTCTGCCTGCCTGCTGATGCTGTCCTACGAACCAACAGACCCTCTGACTGGGTGGCTGGATCAGATTCTCTCAAAAAACCATCCTTGAACAGGCTCCCTGCACTTAGCTAGGGTCTTTTAAAAAAATGCTCTCTATATTTATTTATTGGATAGAGCAAGAAAGAAATCAAAAGATGAGAGAAGTTGAGAGGGAGAAAGATAGAGAAATACCCACAGCTCTGCTTCATCACTTGTGGTGGGGACTGGATCTTGAATCTGGATCCTTGAGCATGGTAGCATCTGTGTTCAGTTGGCTTATCACCATCCCGTCCCTTCCCCCCCAACACCTTATGAATTAAACTGCAAAACCACTACATAGGGAAAAACATGGAAGCGGGGGAAGCACCAAAATTCTACAGCCCCCTAATCAAAAATACATCTGCACATCAGAATTCCAAAATACATGCTAAGAAAGACAACTTAGGGAGTCAGGTGGTAGTGCAGCGGGTTAAGTGCATGTGGCGCAAAGCACAATGACCAGCGTAAGGATCCTGGTTCGAGCCCCCAGCTCCCCACCTGCAGGGGAGTCGCTTTACAAGTGGTGAAGCAAGTCGCTTTACAAGTGGTCTGCATGTGTCTATCTTTCTCTCCCCCTCTCTGTCCTATCCAACAAGGACGACATCAATAACTACAACGATAAAAACAAGGGAATAAATAAATAAATATTTAAGAAAAAAGACAACTAATAAAATCAGTAATTAGAACACAATTTTTCTGCAAATGGAAAAAATACAAAGCTTGAGCACTTTAAATTTCTACAGAGAAATACATAGATGCACACAAAAAGAAGCAAAAAGTTGTAAAAGAGAACCAGATAGAAATCATGGAAATACAAAAGATAGTTACTAGATTATTAAAGGAAAAGACTCAGTAAAATCATGAATTAGTAGATGATATTGAGAAATTCAACCTTAATAAAAGATCTGTTAACAAGTATGGACTTAGTGAGCAGCAAAACCATGCCAAAGTCTCTCAGCTGCTTCTTCACTGGTATCCAGGTGGTGGTTGTTAAGAATTGTAAGGAACTATAGAGAATTGGAGAAAAGCAAATAGCTAAATACTGACTGAATCAATAACGAACCTGAGTTCTCATATTGAAAATGTACTTTGAAAGGTAAGAATAAATACATTCACAGTGAAATACATCATACTACAACTGCAGAACTTTAGAAATAAAGGAGAAAAAAATACAGTTTTTAGAGTAAGAAGACTATGGGTCTGGCATAATTTTTGGTTGAAAAATTCTTTTGGACAGCAACTGATGTCATTCCAAACTAGAATGGTGTCTTCAACGTTACAAATGACCCTCAAGAACTATCACATCCAAATAAATTATCATTCCAAGAGAAAGATAGAAAAATGATAGTTTCTGACATTCCAGACTAAAGGGACTTACCATCTTCAGGTACTTAGGGAATAATTGATGTTCCGTCTATTCCAACAAAAGGAAAACTGAGCCCCAGTATAATGTCTACAAGTGAAGATCCAACTGCCACCGTCTCGACCTCCTACTGATCGGCTCCATTTCTCTTTCCCTGAAATATGGATTTCTGGGGCTCTTGGCTCATAACTTTATTATTTTTTATTTTTATTTATAAAAAGGAAACACTGACAAAACCATAGGATAAGAGGGCTACCACTTCACACAATTCCCACCTCCAGAACTCCACATCCCATCCCCTCCCCTGATAGCTTTCCTATTCTTTATCCCTCTGGGAGTATGGACCCAGGATCATTATGGGGTGCAGAAGGTGGAAGGTCTGGCTTCTGTAACTGCTTCCCAGCTGAACATGGGTGTTGACTGGTCGATCCATACTCCCATCCTGTCTCTCTCTTTCCCCAGTGGGGAAGGGCTCTGGGGAAGTGAGGCTCCAAGGCACATTGGTGGGGTTGTCTGTCCAGGCAAGTCTGGTCACATCCTGCTAGCATCTGAAACCAGTTTTCCTGTTCTTTATCCCTCTGGAAGTATGGACCCAAGGTCATTGTGAGATGCAGAAGGTTGAAGGTCTGGCTTCTGTAATTGCTTCCCGGCTGAACATGGGCGTTGACAGGTTGATCCATACTCCCAGCCTGTCTCTCTCTTTCTCTAGTGGGCGGGGCTCTGGGGAGGTGGGGCTGCACATAGCTTTATTTTTAAATTGTCATCCTGGAGCTCATCTTGGACAATCACACAACCCACCCACACCGATATCCTCTCAGTCCTATTGTCTCTTCATCTATAGTGCCGTCTCCTCTTCTCTTTGGCCAGTAAATCCACAGTATCCTTCAAATTATAAATGTCAGCATCACTAAAATTAGGTATGTTACTTATTTTTACTTTTCTTTATTTTATTTTATTTTTGCCTCCAGGGTTATTTAAGCTGGGCCTCAGCACCTGCACCATAAATCCACTGCTCCTGGAGACCATTTTCCCCCCTTTTGTTGCCCTTGTTGTGGCTATTATTGTTATTGTTGATGTCGTTTGTTGTTGGATAGGACAGAGAGAAATTGAGAGAGGAGGGGAAGACAGAGAGGGGGAGAGAAAGACAGACACCTGCAGACATGCTTCACCGCCTGTGACGCGACTCCCCTGCAGGTGGGGAGCCAGGGCCTCTAAGGGGGCCAGTCCTTGCGCTTTCTGCCACGTGCACTTAACCCGCTGCACTACCACCCAACTCCTTATTTTTACTTTTCTACCCTTTTTTAAATTTGTTTGTTCAGTCTTTTTTAAAAATATACTTTTATTAACTGATTCATGTATTTTTTATTGGGTAGAGACAAAGAGAAATTGAGAGGGGAAGGGGAGATACGGAGGGAGAACGAGAAAGACAGAGAGACACCTGCAGCCCTGCTTCACCACTTGTGAAGCTTTCTCCCTGCAGCTGGGGACCAGGGATTCAAACCTGGCTCCTTGTGCACTGCAATGTGTGCACTTAACCAGGTGTGCCACCACTTGGCCCCCTCTCTCTATCTCCCTCTCCCCTCTCAATTTCTTTCTGCCCTATTTAATGAAACTTAGAAGGAAAAAAAAGCCACCAGGAGTGGTAGATTCATGATGCCAGCACCAAACCCCAGCTATAACCATGGTGGAAAATAATAATTGTATTTCTTTAAATTTGATAGGACAGAGAAAAAAAAGTGAGAGGAGGGAGGGGCTTCAGTGGTGGCACACCCATTTAAGTGCACATAGTACCCATGCAAAGATTCGGGTTCAAGCTCCTGGCTTCCCACTTGCAGGGGAGATGTTTCATAGGTGGCAAAACAGGTCACACAACTAGTACTTTTAAATAACCCATCTGGGAACTTCATTTCCTAATATATCAGTTTTTCCACATGTCCACTTCCTGTCTTCATCTGGGATTTCTTGATCCATTTCATTTAAAAATACCTAATGTCAATTTCTTAAGCTTTCTTGAACCTCTGACTTTTTGCTTTATTTATCTGAAAAAACTCTCACAAAGGAAAAACTCAATTGTTTGTTTTTATCCAGACAGTCACTTGAGGAATCAGTCGCGACTTGAGCTATTTACATGCACACTTAGATGTGTTGGTTTTAACTGAGGAGGAGGCAAGAACAGATTCATACAGTTGTGTGGCCTATCTTGTCTCCCTTTCCAAGCTGAGCTCTCCCCCCTTCCCATCACTTCAGTCTTGGCTCCTCTTATTTTTCATATTCAATTAGTTATCAGCTCCTATTGACTCTATGTCTAAAATCATTCTCAATTTTTTTCCCACCCGCCTGCTGCTGCCGCCATGTATTATCATATCTGATACAGCCAATGGTTTAACTGCCTTCCATGTCTAGCCCATCCACTTTTCCTTTGTTGTTCATAGACATCGGGTGATGTTATTTATTTTATACCACTTCTGAAAGTCTACAAAGAGTCACAAATAGAAAGATAATTCAGGGATGCCAGGCATAGCACACCAAGTTAAGCCCACACAGTTAAGTGCCAGGACCCACAAAAAGATCCTGGTTTGAGCCCCCAGCTCCCCAACAGCAGGGGAGTCGCTTTACAGCTTTACACCTGGTCTGCAGGTGTCTATCTTTCTCTTCCCCTTTCTATCTCCCTCTCCCCTCAATTTCTCTCTGCCCTATCCAATAACATGAAAAAGGAAAAAAAATAATAAAAGGCCTCCAGGAGCAGTGGGTTGATAGTGCCAGCATCAAGCCCCAATGATAACCTGAGGAAAGAAGAAAAAAACAAATCTTAACAGTGCTTTTAAAGTCCCTCTAAGCCCTTTGCAGACGGACCTACTTTTACTCACACATTTCAGTCTGGCAGAACAAGCTCATGGTTCCATATTCTGAAGTTCACAGTGTGCTTTGCCACCTCCTTGTCATTGCCTGTGTTCTTTTCTTAGCCATGAAACCTCTTATTTTCTACTCCTACTTGAAAACATATTTTGGATGTGAACATTTGCACATATGTGTACCTAGGAACACATACTCAGTGGTTATTGACCGGTGATCAGTTTTGTTTGGAGGGAAGAAAAAGTCCAGTTGGCGGTGTTCGGCTGCCTACCACGACGTGGGTTTCCATGACAGATTTCTAACTCTCAATTTGATGTCACTGGACTAAGGATGTGAAGCCTCAGCTTTGTTGTTGAGCTAATGTGAGTTGCTTCTAGACACCGCTGTTACACACATGCATATATACATGTCTGTGTTTAACACATGTAAATGCCTGTATTTTTATCAAGTGCACATGGGCTGAAGTCATCTGACAATTCATATCACTTCTTCTTCTAGATCAAGCCTGTGTAAAAGTTTGAGCTGCTTGAGGTAAAAGAATATTTTTTCTTCTTTTTTCACTAATATATTTTATTCTAGTTTTATTATCTTTATTAAAGACAACATAGTCAAAATAAAATATAACTGCTTCAATCTTCAGCTCCAACACTGTTTTCCTCTAGAACGAATGAAAAATTTGCATACAGTATCCTGGAGTTGACAAGTTCAATTTTTCATTTTTTGTAACTTTTATTTATTTATTTATTTATTTTCCAAATCATTTCATTGGGGGGGGGGGAAGTAGTGGTTTACAGTATAGTTGCTGACATGTGGTTATGGTTGGTTATCTCCCCTTGAAAGAAAGGTGATTCAGTTTTTGTCTGTGGCCTTCAGCTCTTTCCGTATCACTAATGATGTAACATAGTCAGTAAGAAAAGGCCCTTGTGTTTACATTGCTCTCACACCACTTACCCCACAGAGCCCTTGCAAACGGTTGGAGTAGGTGATCTCATACTCTGCACACACATGCACACGCACAAGCACACACTATTTTTCCTTTAAGAGTGAGAATTTACAACTCAGAAAACAAAATTAGCTTGCTAAGTTTAAGTTACGTGGCAGAAACTGGCCGGTGACTTGAACAAGATATAAGATAGCTCTCTTGGTTAGTGTGTTGGCTTGGATAGTGTGTTGTTCCCATCCAGCTGCCGCCGTACTGAAGAAGACGTAGTGCTGTGGTGCCTTTCTGCCTCTGTCGTTGTCTCTGTCTTCCTGTCTGAAAAGGCTGAACTGGAGTGGTGAAACCCCAGTGACCACAATCAACAGATAAGGAAGCAGATCCAAGGCTCAAAAGTCAGAGACTTCCAGTTCTTCACTTTAGCACATCTAAGGGGTCAACAGGCAGAGGCTGAGTGGAGGGTGAGACCAAGGATCATAGAGTCTGAGAGACAATGGAAAGAAGGACCTTGATGGCAAAGGGAAAATCTTCATAAAGAAAGTTTTCAAAACCTGTATGGGGGAAACTTCATGAACAGAAGAACAGTACTGCGGGCCCCCCCTTCTCCCTCCCTCTCTTACTTCAGTCTATCTATTTCGCTCTGTCTCTATGAGAAGAAAAGGCAAAAGAAAAGAAAATGACCACAGAAATTGTTCAGTCTTTGTGCTGCACTAAGTCCTAGTGTAAACTCCGACCCTGGTGGGAAAAAAAAAGAGTAACGAGTAAAAGTTAATGTCAATAGTTTATGTTATTCACATTGCTATTGAGGAGTTGAGATGTGGTTAGTGTGACAAAGAAACTGAATTTTCACTCTAATACAATTTTAATTCATTTAAATTTTGATAGCTACACATAGCTAGTGACCACCCTTCCGGAAAATCTCGTCCTAGAGAGTTATTGGCTGACATCAACCCTCAGCCCATGCTTTAGTCTTCAGTTCAGCACAGTGATAGCAAAAGAAACATTTATACATGTCGTATTTCCTTGAATGTTTTTGAGGATAAACTTTCTCAGTTTTCAACTAAAACAGACATCGGAAACCCTGATGAATGTGTAGGTTGGTAATGATAGCATTGAACAACTTTGATACATTTTATATCTTTCCAAGATTCACAAAATCTCAATTTAATAATTGAGATTAAAGTTTCTGATTTAACTGGCACAAATAGTTCATCTCATGAGAGTGCTAATCTATATTGATTTAACTAAGTGTATTATTAATGGCAGAAGAAAAGTCAAACTGATTTCCTATACTTCAGAGGTCCGAAACATTAGCTTTCTTCTGTCAATAAACCTCTTAGAATGTTTTCTATTTTAGTACAGGCTCTTCCAAGGCTATGGAATTTCTCCCATATAATGTAATCCACACTAAGATAGCTATCTGAAGCATGGAGGGAACCTAGAGAACAAATGAATACTAGCCAATTGTCTGTCTAGACAATTCCTCGGTGTTTGTTCTTGCTGGAGCGCGCGGACCTTGATGAAAACACACTTGTGAGGTCCCAGATGATAATCCCAGGACCGTGATAACTGTCACGCGCTTGTTTAGTTTTCCCTTGAGAAACTGAATGAGGAAATAAAAAAAAGATTGCAACTAAACAAAAGCATATCAATAACAGGAAACTGTTGGTGAGAAATACCCTGGTGTTCCTGTAAGTTCACGTCACCAGATTCCCAAGAGACAAAGGTAAATAATTGTGATTTAATACGGAGACCTTGCAGTGCTGTTTACAGTAAAGCAGCAAAAAGAATTGTTCCTGGAGGCACAAATAAGCAAATAATAGAAACACATATCAATATAATCAGGAAGTGGGGGTGCTATGTCTAGGTCAACTACTGAAAACAATTTGTATTCTATCAAAGTATCTCCATTTGCCAGTGAAAACAGCGCAAAGGAGAACTTTAGAGGCAAGAGGAGCCCTCTTGCACAGGGTGATTAAAAATGGTGAGGAAAACATCATGTACATCCTGGAGAATTTCCAAAAAAGTTTCTGCATGGTGTCTCACCTGTCTATCTTCAGCAATAGGAAGTAATATAGATCTAGAAAAATGTCTTTTTATGTTCAGTGGCAATAGTTAAGTTTTTAGCTTGTTTCTCATGGTTTATCATCCTCATATTAGACTATTAAGCTGCCTACTGGATTCTCTGGGGCAGAGAGAGAATACAGAGGGCAGAGCTCCGTCCCTAACGATTAGACGTAGTTAAGTCTGAGATGGAAACTGTGCTCTGGTATTTATAAATCTGCCAGTAGTTCTAATGTGCAGCTCAAGGTTACTGGAGGGTTACAGCCACTGTGTGATCTCTTGACTGGCTGGGTTCAGGGCACATGCTTATGATGACTCCAAAGAAAAGATCATTTTACCATTGCTGGGACAGTAACATCAAAACCCAATTTCTTTTTTATTTTGTCTTTAGTATTCTTTTTTTTTTTTTTTTTGTACTCATGTGAACAAAGTATCTCCCCTGGGCCTAGAACCCTAGGAAGCAAAGCCTCTTTATCCATTTCTTTTCATTTATTTATTTATTTATTTATTTTATTTTTAAATTTTTTATTTAAGAAAGGATTAGTGAACAAAAGCATAAGGTAGGAGGGGTACAACTCCACACAATTCCCACCACCCAATCCCCATAACCCACCCCCTCCCATGGTAGCTTTCCCATTCTCTAGCCCTCTGGGAGCATGGACCCAGGGTCATTGTGGGTTACAGAAGGTGGAAGGTCTGGCTTCTGTAATTGCTTCCCCGCTGAACATGGACGTTGACTGGTCGGTCCATACCCCCAGTCTGCCTCTCTCTTTCCCTAGTAGGGTGTGACTCTGGGGAAGCTGAGCTCCAGGACACATTGGTGGGGTCTTCAGTCCAGGGAAGCCTAGCCAGCATCCTGGTGGCATCTGGAACCTGGTGATTGAAAAGAGAGTTAACATATGAAGCCAAACAATTTGTTGAGCAATCATGGATCCCAAGCTTGGAATAGTGGAGAGGAAGGGTTAGGGAGGTACTCACTGCAAACTCTAGTGTAGTCCTGCTTTCAGGTATATATTTTGCAGTAGTTTATGGATACGTGTGCACATAAGCTCTCTCTCACAGAAACTGGTGTATATCTAGGTTATGGGACTTTGTTAGAAAGTGAACTACCTGAGATGAAATTAGAGTGTACTATTAAAGGAAAGGTCTCACCCGAGTAATGAAGCTGAAGGGTTGTCATTCCACACGTGAAGTCTCTGAATACATTCTGAGGTGAAGCATGTTGAGGTAGCAATCGTTGCTTTGGTTAGGTTGTGATCGGCAGATGCAATGTTATTTGGTTTGGATTGGGAGATGCATACGGGAAAGTGGGCCCTATCCAAGGGTTCCAGGACTGGGGGAAGTAGGGGCTCTATAGTGAAGATGTGAGGTTCCTGCTGTCTTAAGGTTCAAAAAGACAATCAATAGTTAATATTATCATCACATTATTTGTTAATTGGGTCTTTATCCATTTCTTCTGTTTCCTCTGAGACTCAGTTTCTGTTCAGACACAGCTGAGGGTGATGTCCTTCAGCCAGGACCCTTTACAACAACGGTTCTGCCACTTGCGTAAAAGGCAGTGAGTAACACACAGCGTATTGTAGGTGCGCTGTCTCAAGGCTGTGCCAAGGGACTGATGCACAGCACAGGTCCTGCTGCTCCCTGAGTCTGCACAGTCTACTGCCTGTGCTTCTAGGTCCTGCCTCTGTGAGGAAGACCCAGGATAAAGAGACACGATTCTTAACCCGAAGGAGCAACAGCCTCTACCAGGAGAGCATAGAGTTATCAATAAACTCAGAAGGAATGAAGAGGCCTGTATGGGGGTCTACTCCTCTTGTCCTCAAAGAGTGCCTGCGTCCTGAGACTGAATCTACACAATTCATTCATATGGCAGCACACTCCCCGTGGTCTCCTCCTCCTCCTTCTCCTCCTCCTCCTCCTCCTCCTTCTTATTCTTTAAAAATTTTTATTTACAAAAAGGAAACACTGACAAAAACCATAGGATAAGACAGCCTTCACTTTTGGGAATCTCCTTTTCTTTTCTTTTCTTTTCTTTTCTTTTTTTTTTTTTTTGTCACTGGCTAAAAGTCACATAGCTTTTTAAGTACCTAGCTGGGATTCTATTTCCTGGAACTTCATCTCTTTAGAGCCCTACCCCACTAGGGAGAGATAGAAACAGGGGAGGGGGGGTATGGATTGACTTGCCAACACCCATGTCTGGTGGAGAAGCAGTTATAGAAGCCAGACCTTCTACACTACAAGAATTTGGTCTATACTTACAGACAGGTAAATATTAGGGAAAGATGACCAGAGGGCTCTGAATGCCAATTCTTTCAGGACCTGGAGAGAGAAGAGGAAAAAAAAGGGAGGGGGAGAACACTTATAAATAGTAGGTATGACTTAGAAAGGAAGAGAAGGCAAGACTATAGGGGAAAAAAGGGTAAATATATATAAATATAGATAGATAGTTATAGAAATAATAGTCAACCCACAACTGATCTTGGGAAAACTAATGCAGTTTCCAATGGAGGGGATGGGGACACAGAACTCTGGTGGTGGGAAATAGTGTGGAATTATACCTGTTATCTTCTGATTTTATACGTCAATATTAAATAACTAAAAAATACGGCCATTTTTCAGGGCCAGGCTGTGGCGCACTTGGTAAAGCGCACACACTACGGTGTGCAAGTACCTGGGTTCAAGCCCCTGATCCCCACCTGCAGCAGGAAAGCTTTACAAGTGGTGAAGCAGGGCTGCAGGTGTCTCTCTGTCTCTCCCCCACCCCTCTCAATATCTCTCTGTCTCTATCCAATAATAAATAAAACTTAAAAAATAAGGCCATTTTTTCTACTGGGTTTCTAAGAACTTGGGGTGAAGGGATAGAATTAACTCAAGAATTTGTATCCTCATGGTCAACTTGCAGGAAGTGTTATTACTTGCTTATTACAGATCAGGAAAAAGAAAGTTAGGAAGTTAAATAATTTGAATCGGTCTTCATATGATAATACCGGCTCTTCCTCTTCTGTTAATATTGGTGTGCCATATATGCTGGACATCTCAGTCTGCACTGAATCCTCTGATACTCATCAAAAGCACATTTCAAACCCATACTTCTCTCTCAAGAAAAAAGAGTGTAATTTACATCTGCCCATTCATATACCTCCCTAGCATCAACTCTTGGATTTCCTAAGAGACTTTGGAACTTACTATATTTCAAGAAATGCCTTTCCTTCCCCCTTCCCCTTTTGCCAGTCAGGTTCCGTTAGGGAAACAAAAAACTCTACATGTGTCAATACAGGGAAGATTCATAGGTACATGGACTGTAAGTGCAAAAGGGAGCTGGAGCGGGTCTGGAGGCTGTGAGGAAGTGGAATGCTGAGTAGCAGTCAGGAGCTACCTGCTGTCCCTGGCCAGAGCTCCCAGGCCTACACTGCTGGAGATGCTGTTGTGTCAGGTCTGATTAGCTGGCCCACAGTGCTGAAGCTGCCAGGAAGCTGTCGTCGCTGCATGGGCCTTTGATTTCTGCAATGTCCCTTACTCACTCTCAGTTCAGCAAGCCTAAGTCAGACTACAACTTTACTCAGCCTCTCACCATCTGGCGATTCCTTTTATCACTGTATAAAAGCCAAAGATTGCAATGTGAGCACTTACCCAGCTGAGTCACCAGCCAGCCCCACCTTCTGCACCCCACAATGTCCCTGGGTCCATACTCCCAGAGGGATAGCGAATAGGGAAGCTATCAAGGGAGGGGATTGGATGTGGAGTTCTGGTGGTGGGAAATATGTAGAATTGTACCCTTCTTATCTTATAGTCTTGTCAATATTTCCATTTTATAAAAAAAAAAAAGCCTAATATTGAAAAAAACCAGCCTACGTTAGAGACTAGTCATGGACTTTGGAGAATTTAAAATATATTTTTAAAAATCGACTGAAAAGTCTATGAGACTTATTTTGCCTCCAGGGTTATTGCTGGGGCTTGGTGCTGGTACTACAAATCCATTGGTCCAGCAGTCATTTTTCCCTCTTTTTTTTTTTTATTGGATATGACAGAGATAAATTGGGAGGGGAGGAGGAAATAGGGAGAGAGAAAGATAAACACCTGAGGACATGCTTCACCACTTGTGAAGTGTCCACCCCCTGCAAGTGGGGAGCTGAGGGCTCAAGCCTGGATTCTTGTGCTTAGTACTACCTGTGCATAACCAGGTGTACCACGGCCCAGCCCCCATGAGACGTCTTTTAAATGTGAATGTAGCTTATCTCCGTATTTAACTCAACATTTCTTTATATGAGTGCAAATAAAAACTTGTGAGAGCATTCAGGCTTTTAAAAGCTTTTGCACTGAAATTGAATTATAAGGCTTCATGAATGCTGCTTAGCCATTTTGATTCACAGCAGGTCATAAATCAAAGGTTGTACTTAGCAGTGATGATTCTCATTTCCCTCAGTCTTACTCCACCCATCATTTGCAGTTCAAATTGATACTCATGGAGAAAAAGTAGTTTATAGCTTAAGTATGAAGCAGCTTAGCAAGGCATGGAACCTCAATTTGTTCTGCTGTGGTTGTCAGTATGGTTGGGTATGCTCTCTTCTTCATATGGAGCAAAACTCTGTAAGTATGGGTTTCAGCATAAGTTTGGGGGTTATTTATAGGGCCTGCCTACCTCAAAGTGTCTCCTTTATAGACTGTGATTGTGTTCCAAATCACCAGCTCTAATGTCATGCCATCACATTAAGGGATTCTTTTCTATTTTCCTGGAGAGGCCATCTGCAAACATTCAAGTGCAATCTAAACAGGACAGCCTAATAACACGATGATCTGTTGACAGACAGAATAAGTCGCGTCTCTTTTGGGCTTCTCCCAAAGACAAACCCTGGACAAAGACTAATGTAGGCAGTTTATTTGGGAATTAAGACTAGCAAGGTGGGAGGGAATGAGGAAGAAGTCAGACAGTGAAGGAGAAAAGATAGTACAGAGAATTACAGGATTCCACACTACTGAAAGTAGTGCATTTTTATGACAACTCATAAACAACAAAAAAAGCAATTACCATTAATTTAACTTAAAAAAAAAGTATTCACAAACTTCCCCCTCTCCCAAGTAACCCACCAAATTATGGCAATGTAAAACCTAAAATAATGGTACTATTGTAGGAGCAGGAGTGTTAGCATGCACACAGCCCCAGCTTAGAGTGGGTCTAAGGAAGGAGTGGCCAGGCCCACTCTTGCTGCTTCACACACACTCCTTGAAAATGGCCGCCTCAGAACAGACATTAGATGCTATTGTCACTTTTCATCTTTTATTGTGAAAGTGAAAATTCTCTTTCTGACTTATCTCACTTAACATGATTCCTCTAAGTTCCATCCAAGGTGAAGTGAGGAAGGTGAATTCACCATGTTCAGTAGCTAAGAAGTATTCCATTGTGGACATAGGCCACAGATTAGCTGCTTCTCTGTTGTTGGACACCTGGGTTCGTCCAGGTTTTGGCTATTACAAATTGTGTTGCTGTGAACATAGGCATACACAACTCTTTTTTGTATGGGTGTGTTACTTATTTATTACTGGGAGGTTAATCACTTATAGTATAGTTGTTGGCCCATAAGTATAATTATCTCAACAAGACTGATTTCTACAAAACACCCTCAACTCCAAATTAGGTCTACCATCATGTACCAGGGCCTGAAACTCACCCCTCCCCACCTTTTCTCCCTCTCCTCCTTCCCCAGAGTCCTTTACTTCGGTGCAATCCACCAAACCACGCCAGGTTTTATTTTATATTTTCCCTTTCTGTTTTTGTTTAAGGTCTGCTCATGAATGAGATCATCCCATATTATTCATCCTTCTCTTTGTCTTATCTCACTTAACATGATTCCTTCAAGCTCCATCCAAGAAGAGGTGAATATGACTTCATCATTAACAGCTGAGTAATATATATAGAAATGTTTTCTTATCCACTCATCTGTTGTTGGACACATAGGTTGTTTCCAGGTTTAGGTTATTATAAATTGTGCTGTGTTTCTTCTTATTTTCTATATCCTTTTCAGCCTTCTCTTCTTCCTTCTCCTTCTCCTCCTCTTCCTCCTTTTTCTTCACCAGAGCTCTGCACATATTTGTCTTATGGTTGTGCTGGGGCTTGAACGTGGGACCTTTAGTGCCTCAGGCATGAAAGTTCTTTTGTATAACCATTATGTTATCTCCCTCCTCCAATGCCTACTATTTTATTGATGAATAAACATAGCTCATCAGATGAAGGAATTATATTTATTTTTGTATCTAATATGGAGGCTGATACCTTGACTAGTTGAGTTCTCTCGTTTAAAAGTGTATACTTGTGTTGAGTTGGCAATATTTGCATTCAATGAACTGGTAGCTTTATGCCTGGGGTCATTTAGAAGCAATAATCTCTACCTCATGAATGGATGTTATTGTAATCTTAACTAATAACTCATTCAGGCGTTCGTTCGTACGTGATGAAAGCCATTTTGGGGATGAGGGAAGAGGAGAAGGAGCATAAAAGCACAGATTATCACTAAATACACAAACAAGTGAAAGAGTGGTTAAATTCAGAAGAGTAGCACTTAAATTTTATACTAATTCTTTTACAATTGAGAATTATATTTTCAAAAATTTCCAGAAACTTTTGGAATTCTATGCAGAATCACTGTAGTCTACTTAAAGGAAACATGGTGACTAGTCTACTACAGAAATACAAATCAAATAGGTGGTTCCATAGAGGGTAGTAAAAAAAAAAATCCAAGACCACTTTTAATTCCCAAAAACTACTGTTTTTCATATTCTCTGACTTGCATCTCATGACATCATCGAATGAAATAGAATTTGTGTAAATCTTACTCTGTCTCAAATACTTGGAATGATATTCCTGACTTAATAAGCCATATACATTAGTAGGGGTATATTTCATAAAAGGATTATAGATAGTCTTCACTTAGTGGCCTGCTTGTTTATCAGTCATTTGTACTCTTAACCAGCTCCCTGATAAGTGGGTATTGTGGTGATATATGAGATATATTTTCCTTAGGGAAAATAGCAGCAAGGTGACGCAACTTCAAAAATCCAGGAACCTGTGGGCCCTGCCCACCCTGCCCACCCTGGAAGCTGGCTACCTAATCAGCCTTATTCATGACACCTCTGGGCCCCGCCCACCCCAGAAGCTAGCTAGCCAGGCTAATCAATCTGATTCACAGCACCTATGGTCTCCGCCAACAAAAATCAATCCCCCCCAAAAATTCTCAATAATTTTGCATCGCCTCTCTCAGTTTCAACCTTGTTCCTGCAGTGAATTAAGAACATATGCTAGTATTTTTGTCTATATATTTGTACTTTATTGTACACTTCATTTTCTCTATTTTTTATTACAGTACGAGGTACAGCACACTATCTAAAGATGGCTGACTAATTGGCCACCAGTACATTGTTGGCAGATTCATTTATCAATTGTGTTTCAGAAATGGAACCTAGTCATTAGGTAGGGGTTCCCTGTACATAATAATATGTTTCCGTATCTACATTTATCTTAAAGGAAAATAGAGTTTGCAGATCAGGAACAATAAAAACCATGCCATAGTAGAAAGATAGCACACATGACCAGATAAAGACAGTTGAAAATGTGTTTCTCTGTAAAGACAAATTAAAAGGTGAGCAAATCAAAACAAAATTGGGGGTCAACAAGAGAGTTCATCTGAGAGTGTTCCTGCTCTGCTGTACATGAAGCCCAGGGTTGATGCCAGTCACCACCACGCTGGAGGAAGCTTCTGTGTCTTTCTCTTCTTCCCCTATGTGTACATGCTGCTCCATCCATCAAGAAATGGGGTTTTCTTGATAAACAAACAAACAAAACCATTGTGGTTATTCTTGAGGGAGTGAGGGCACTGAACTTTGGTAGTGAGAGTCATATGGAACTGTAGCCCTATTATAATCTTTTGAATCTATTAAATACTGATACAAAATTTCAAAATGAAGCGGGATCTATGTCCTTTCCCCTTGGATCTGACCTGGAGTCTTGTAACTTTTTTAGATCCATCACTCAATCAACTTTGATAAAAGACACTTAGCTGATTCTGTTTTTAGCCATTAAAAATCTAGGTATCTTTATACACTCCCTTGAGTGTAGCAGCATGCCATGCCAGAAAGGAACTGAGAGTAGACTGTGATAGGTGGGATGACTCAAGAGAATGAGACAAGCCTCATAGAGGACTATAAGACAGGTGATGCCTTCCTGGATTATAGTTGAAGGCAGCTAAGTTGGTGACCCTAGCCACTGTCTTGTGGAGTAGAACTGCCCTAATCAAGTACAAAGTCAATATGAGACTCGTGTAGCTATGAGGAATAGTCACTAACTGCTGTTTACCCAGTAAGAATTGCGTTGGTCTGTTACAGAGCAATCAACCTCCCAACAGTATGGAGTATCCTGCAGTAGCCACTGGAGTGAGGTCACCTCCTCTATATTTTTAACACTAACCCCAGAATGATGACTGTAGATACAAAGCAAAGTGAGTAAAAGTTGCAGAATGGTAGTATACTTTGTACAACTGGAGCCTGTCCAAGTAGAGCCTCTTTTCATTTTTCTCTTCTGAAATAACATTCTCTGATCATTGGATACTGGAATTTACTGAGTTGATTAAAGTGAACTCCAAATTTTCATTCAATTCCACTTTTTTTTTTTTAAAAAAAAGAATTGTTTTATGTATTTATTATTGGGTAGAAACAGAGAATTTGAGAGGGAGAGATAGAGAGGCAGAGAGACAGAAAGACACCTGCAGCCCTGCTTCACCACTCATGAAGCTTTCCCCCTTCAGGTGGAGAACAGGGGCTTGAACCTGGGTCCTTGTGCACTGTAAAATGAGCGCTTAACTAGATGCGCCACTGCCTGGCCCCCAATTCCACTTTCAAAGTATTTACTGAGCCCTTTCTTTGATCCACAGTCTTTTTTTTTTTTTTTTTTTTTGCCTCCAGGGTTATCGCTGGGGCTCAGTGCCTGAACTATGAATCTACTGCTCCTGTGACCATTTCTTTGATTTCTTTGTTTATTTATTTATTTATTTTTGATAGGACAGAGAGAAATTGAGAGAGGCAGAGGTAGAGAGGGAGAGAGACAAGATACTCGTAGACCTGCTTCACTACTTGTGAAGCAGCCCCCACTGCAGGTGGGGAGCTGGGGGTTCGAACCTGGATCAGAGCAGGTCCTTGCCCTTTTGCACTATGTGCGCTTAACCTGTTGTGCCACTGCCCATCCCTCTCAGACCCTCTTCTAAGAGCTGGAGGCACAAAATTGGATGTAAGAGATGGATCTCTGTTCTAATGGTGCATAGACTCCAATGAAGCAGGTACAGAGGAAGTTTGGGAAGGACATCACAAAAAGGGAAGGGCAAGGGGGAAAAGTTGGGATGGTTTTTCTGAGGAAGTAAACTATGAACTGAGCTGACACAAAATAGAGAATTTAGCCCAGTGAAAGGGCAAAGAGAGGTGTGGTGGGGAAGAAGTGGGCAGAGGCGTCAAGGAGAGAGAGAGGCATCCCAGAGCTGAGTCTGTTGTCATACAATCTACCATAACTGTGATGCACTGTGTCGCTATGATATTGATTTCATCGCCTTCTTTCCTTCCTCCTTCCGTTCGTTCCTTCCTTTCTCCTTCCCTCCCTTCCTTTCTTCCTTCCTTCCTTTCTCCCTTCCTTCCTTCCTTCCTTCCTTCCTTCCTTCCTTCCTTCCTTCCTTCCTTCCTTCCTTCCTTCTTTCCTTTTGTCCTTTCTTCCTTCCTTCCTTCCTTCCTGCCTTCCTTTCTTGCTTTCTTTCTTTTTTTAAGAATCTTGGGGAGTTTGAAATGATAGTGTTTCTTTTCTTTCAGTTCAATAACCCTTTCCCTCCTGACCTAGGTTCTGCTATGATTTTCTGTTCCTCGAATCACTGGGTTTGCTGATTTTATCAGAATTGTCTGGGTTCTGCTTCCAGGATCCTGAGCTATTTCTTTGACTCTTAAACTCATACTACTTCTCTGAGCTCAGTCTCCTTTTTTGAAACAGGATGGATTGACTCATTCTCTTTCTCTGTCCAGTCTCTCCCTTCCTCCCTCCCTCCCTCTCTCTAACAGGACATACACATTGGCATCAATATCTTTTTAGTCAAGAGTTCATGCTCTTTCTGTTTTTTTCCCAATTCACTAAGAACATCCTTTGAGAATGTTACAGATCTCTGGGACTTCTCTCCCTGGTGTCATCAAACATGGATTCTACCACTTACTTGAGATTATGAATCAAAAGATCATATCATATATAGGTCATGACTATTTCACCACTTACAGTCTAGGAAAAACAATACCTGTTTCCTCAGAGTTATCGCAGGGAATAAGTTAATCTATGCTCATAAAATATCAGTACTATTCAACTTATTCTTTTTCTTGAGCAGAGGCTAAGACCTGTGTCCGGTAAAAACATGAATCATGACACTAAAAAGGTTAAAACAACAACTATACCAAAACTATAGTTCAATTTCAGGTGGAATCTGGTTTCTTTGAAAGGCAACTTTAGCCATGGGAAGTGGATATAGCTTATTTGCTGAGCATCTAAGTGCTAGGGTGGTAATTCTGGCCACCTTGCTTGGTGGGTGGTCAGAAGAACACTAGAGAGCTGCTTCTGTGAATAGCCATGGTGAGGATCCTTTCAAAGAAGTCTGGACACATGAAGGTTTGTGCATGAACATGCTGTTGATTGCAAAGACTGAGTCGATTTTATAATGATGCTCTCTGGAGGTCTCCTTGTGTCTAAATTCACGGGTGAGGGGCAATCATTTTCCTCTGATCTGGCTGTACTCTTTGCTTTTGCTACTAACTGCCCGAGTCTGTGAGCTGATCAACAGACATTTGCTAATGCTATCTTGTTGGTTGGCCAAACAGGGGGCAGCTGACAGCTGTTTTGGGAATGTCATAGGCAATGAACAATACATCTCTCTTTCAATGAAACTACTTTTCAGGCACTCAGTGATAGCCTACCTGGTGTCTTGTGAAATAATCTTGTGGGTTTAGACAGAAAATAGTGAGCCACATTCATGATTCAAGACTCATGGCCAGCAGATCCGCAGCTGGATTTCTAGGCAAATAACCGGAGTGTCTTTGGAGAAAGCTAGGTGAAATAAGATATTAGCCACATCCTCAAGTAATACATGTCGGAGATCTTCTAGACAATTTTGGTGACAGTGAAAGCTACTCTGGGAAATATATCGAGTCTTTCTTGTTGCAAGGATGCAATTAAGTAAGCTATTAATATGTTTCAATAAATCAATTAATGATCCGGTGGCAATTTACATCTGAACATTAGATTAATACAAGATTAAGTGATTTTTTATTTTTACGTAATCTTTGTTTCTCTGGGATGTGCAGTGGGGCTACAGGAGAAATGAAATAATAATGTCTGATTCAACCTCCACCAGCAAAATCCCTAGATCTGAATGGTGCCCATTGCCACAGACCAAAAACTGATTGTCTCATTTTTTTCAAGGATGTCTGGGATCTGACATGTACTCACTGGTGGTTAATCCCACTCCCTCCTTCTAATTCTGACTCAGTAGGGACCCCTGTTTCTGGGAGGTGAAATTGATGTCTTGGTCAAAGGCTGGTCTAAGGAGTCAGAATGTGGGTTTGTATCCCAGTTCAGTTGTGTGACCAACCACTTAGCCCCTCTCTTCTCTGGTCGAGTCACGGTCTCCTTTTCCTCCTTCACATTTTGCCTTTGTCTGCTTCACAGCTGTGGCTATTAGTTTGTATAGGTTCAACATTCATTTAAACTGTACTGTTTAGTGGTCTGGGAAGTGGCATAGTGACTAAAGCATTGGATTCTCAAGCATGAGATCCTGAGTTCGATCCCTGGCAGCACATGTACCAGAGTGATGTCTGTTTTTTTCTATCTATCCTCCTATCTTTCTCATGAATAAATAAAATATTTAAAAAAAACTGTACTGTTTACAGTGTGCCAGGCACTATTCTTTACAAAATTATTAGTGATTTAATATTGAATAACAAATTAAAGCATAATGGATACAACTTCACTCCCATCCCACCCCCAGAGTTCTGTATCCCCATTCCCTCCACAGTTTTCTGGAGGTTGCAGATATGGGATGACTATTATTTCTGCAACTATCTGTCTAGATTTGTATATACTTGTCCATTTTTTTTCATGGTCCCATCTTCTCTTCCTTTCCAAGTCACACCTACACCTATTACTACATCCAAATGTCTCTCCTTTTTTCCTCTTCTTTCTCGAGGTCCTGATGGAGTTGGAGTTCAGAGCCCGCTATCATATCTCCCCGGCAGGAAGTATGGTCCAAAATTCTTTTGGAGATGCAGAAGGTGGGAGTTCTGGCTTCCGTAATTGCTTCTCCATTGGACATGGGCATTGACAGGTCAATCCATACCTCCAATCCAGCACTATTCTAAATGCTTTCTGGAATGAACACATTATCATTTTCACTCCCTCCCTCCCTCCCTCACTGTCTTTAGTGGCAGGAACGAGCAACTAACAATTAGCATTGTAATAAACAAGTCAAGAAAATACACTGAACGTCAAAAGAGAGTAAACCAAAGCAAGGAAAGGGGAATTAGTGAGAACTGGGGCTATTGCCATTTGGAAGAGAAGGTTGAAGGAAAAAGAATGTTTGAGCCAAGTCCTAATGGAGGAATGGATATGAACATGGGGGCCATTGGTAGGAGGACATTCCAGTCAGAGAACACAGCTCTGGAAAACATCTAGGAGTTTGTTGCTGGAGTCCAGTGAGTGGGAACACAGAGTAGGAACTGAATTCTGAGAAACATGAGAGTGATGAGAAGACGAACAGTACCAGGGGTTGCCAGGCAAGACTTGGGGAGGACTTTGGTTTCTTCTCTGAGTGAAAAGGGGGGTTACTGTGGATTGTTAGTTGAAGAGGGATGTGGTTTATTTATTTATTTATTTATTGCCCCTAAAGTTTTGCTGGAGATTCTGCACTTGTGCACTTCTCTCTCTCTCTCTCTCTCTCTCTCTCTCTTTCTCTCTCTCTCTCTCTCTTCTTTTTCTTATGGGAAGTGAGAGGCAGAGAGAAAAACAAAGACACCTAGAGCACCACTTCAGCATGGAACCCCCCCCCTTTTTTTTTTTAACCAAAGCACTGTTCCGCTCTGGCTTATGGTGGTGCAGGGGACTAAACCTGGGGCTTTGGGGCCTCAGGCATGAGAGTCTCTCTGCATAACCATTATGCTATCTACCCCCTCACTCCCCAACTTCCCCTTTGTATAGTGGTGGCCAAGGGCTTCCAACCCAAGTCCCCATGCATGCTTACACATGCGCTTTACTGGATGCCCTATTTCCTAGCCACCCTCCTTCCCCCCTACTTCTTGCACCCCATCCCATGCATGTTTTAGGAAGATCGCGTTGCAAGCTAGGATGAGAGCAGACGAGGGCTGTTGAGGAATAGTTGAGCCAGTGAAGAAGCATCTGTAGTAAATAGCACATCAGCATGGCTCAGATTTGATAGCAGTGTTCAGGGCTGGGTTTTAAGACGTGGCAACACATGGGGAGGAGGATTCCCAAAGATACTTCTCAGCTGGTTTTCCTCTCAGCTACCACTCCCACAATCCTTAGAGTCAGGGGCTGGGCAGTGGTGCACCTGGCTGAGTGCATGTTATGGTGTGCAAAGACCCAGGTTCAAGCTCCCAGTCCCCACCCACAGGGGGAAAGCTTTGCAAGTGATGAAGCAGGGCTGCAGGTGTCTCTCTGTTTCTATCTCTCTCCCTATCTCCCCCTTTCCTCTCAATTTCTGGCTGTCTTTATCCAATAAATAAAGATCAAAAATAAAAATAAAAAAAGAGAGAGAACCTTAAAATCGTATGAAAAATTTTGTCTTGGGGAGTCGGGCTGTAGCGCAGTGGATTAAGCGCAGGTGGCGCAAAGCACAAGGACCGGCGTAAGGATCCCGGTTCGAGCCCCCGGCTCCCCACCTGCAGGGGAGTCACTTCACAAGCAGTGAAGCAGGTCTGCAGGTGTCTATCTTTCTCTGCCCTTCTCTGTCTTCCCCTCCTCTCTCCACTTCTCTCTGTCCTATCCAACAATGACAACATCAAGAACAACAATAATAACTACAACAATAAAACAACAAGGGCAACAAATAGGGAAAATAAATAAATATTGAAAAACTTCCTCTCATGTACATTCTGATGACCCTTTCCCCATTGTCACTTACTGTTTCAGTATCGCTGCCACAGTTGTACTTGTCCTTTCCAGAAGACCCATCCCATATCCACAGTGACTGCATGCACCTGTGAGCAAAGCTCTGCTGGGAACACAGAGAGGTCAGGTGCGCTGTCAGCCCTCCAGGAGGACTCCCAAATACTGAGAAGACACCGTAGTGGGATAGGAAGCCTGCAGCTGGCCGCACAACAGCTGTTGGGAGCTGGGCCCAGTGCCCAGATAGTCCAGGCCATTGTTTCCATGAGAGTCTGAGTGGGTCAACCTCAGACCCTCCTCCCTGCTGGTTATGATATGGCAGGTCCCTCCTGACCTCTGGAATTTATGACTTGGACCCCTGGACATGGGCACCTCTCTACACATGCCACCCTCCCTCCCGTTTTAACCAAAGACCAGAAATGACTGTGTATGGCTAACTTGAAAACCACCAGCAAACATCCTGATTGCTCAGCTGCCTCCCTTCCCCCCTCCCCTAAAAATACCTGCAATCCACTTCTGGAAAAATATGCATTGTGAAGCTTGTGATCAAACCTTGTATGTGATCAAACCTTGTATGGTAACCTTTTACTCGTGATCAAATAGTCTGTAGGTCCAAATGGGACTGTGCATTGTGTTGCTCTGTGTTTGGGTTAATTACCTCAACTTTCCCCCAGAGCAATGGGTACATTTGCCTGCCTTTCCCCTCAATAAGCGACTTGTCCCACTGAGGTTCTCCCAGAGCTGACTGCTTGTCTCTCTGAGCACTTTGCCCCCTGCCACGCGGAGCCACCCCAGATTCCCAGGGGGCCGCTCTGACCCTTCACCACCACTGGCCAGGGGGAAGGGGGCGATCCTGCTAATAGCTACTAAGTCTTTCGCCCCAGGCCAAGGCCCTGGTCATGCTGAAGAAAAGCTGTTCTTCACAGCACAGGTGCTTAGCTGGCCGAGTCGGTCTGGAACCACTGCAACCCTTGCCAAGTATTTCCTTGACAAGCAGATGAAAAAAAAAAAAAAACACCATTAAACCCAAGAGACAGATCTCTGTGTGGTGGAAGGACCTTCATCTTTGAATTCACAGTGTTTAGAGGTTCAGTTCCAGCTTGGCCACACAGTCAAACTAGGTCTTTGAGGAGTTAATTTTCTGTCAGCAAGATTCTTGGAGGTCAAACATAATAGCTACAAAGTGGCTCTGAACAGAGTTCTCATGTGATAAACTGAGTCCCAGTACCCCCCCCCCCCATTTACAAGTCCACCACATTCATTTCCATAAAACACAGCTCTTTGGGGTGTTACATCTCTGTGTGGTAGTTTTCCTTTAAAAAGACGCAAGAGAAGTTATGGAATATATATGCCATGGAATACTGCTCTGCAACTGTGTCCTTTGGGACAAAATGGATGGAACTGGAGGTGATTATGCTTAGCAAAATAAGTAAAGAGAAGAAAGACAATCACCAGCTGGTTTCACTCCTATGTGGAATCTAGAGCTCTGATTTACATGAACTTCCCCCCCCCCAAAAAAAAAAAAAAGTCCAAACAAAACAGAAGCAAGCAAACTGTAAGATTTAGGAGAACTATAAATTGTAATCTTATAACAAACTACTAATAACAAATATAAATGAAAAATAAAAAGCCCCAGAGAGGACAAAGTAGTGTATATTAGTAATACTTTTTTCTGATACTTTTTCCTCCTCCCAGAACACTGCTCAGTTCTGGCTTCTGATAGTGCCATGATTGAATCGGAGACCTCAGAGCCTCATGATAATTTGCCGTGTGACCCATGTGCTATTTTCTTGGGCCCAAGATCCTTATTTCTTTTTAAGTCGTTGACATCCACAGGGTCTTTCCTCAAGAAAGTACCTCTTCCTTAAAAGATGAAATGAAAACATTGTTTTAAAAATCTTACTTCTCTCTTTAGATAACTCAGTAAATGAAACAATTATTCTAAATTTTAATTGAGAAGGAACAGACACACTTGAGCACAAGTCTAGGTAATAAATGATGCCAGGAATCAAACCTGAGGCCCCAGATTTGCAAAGCATGTATTCTACCATTGAGGTTATCTCCTTGGTAACAAATAATAAAAAACAAAGATTTTGTGCTTGAAATGTCCCATGTTATGCAGTAAGAGGTATAATGAGATGCTAGCTTTCATCGTCTTACAGTCAGATGGGAGTGACTGGGTTCATATATGAAGGGACTAAGAGCCCTAGAAGAAAACTAAGAAATGAGATTAACAGTTGAAAAACTAAAAGAAGACTGCCTGGAAATCACAGAATTTAAACAAAGACTGAATAGGCTGAGATGGGTGGTAGGTGGGGAAAGGAAGTGGTGATTTGGGTCAGTGAGGCTCTAGTCTGCTCTCTGTAATTCTTAGTGATAGTCCATTTCCACAGTGGATGTCTAATTATGTAAATACCTCAGTAACACAGGCTCACCCATTCAGTAGAATTCACCTTATTGTTGATACTCTTGTGTCTTCAAAATGTTTTGAAAAACATTTCATGATAGCGGAAGGAGCTTTAATTACAAGAATAAGTAAAAAAAAAAAGTTACAAAACATTATATGCTATGGGATTCCAAATATTTAAGAAATTGTATTAATATGAGATAATAAAAGACACTCAAAATGTATGCAACAAGTATCCATGACTGTTGGGTTTGTGGCTGGCTTTTATTTTTCATTTGATTTCATGTGAATGATTTAACACTGTTATAAAAAATTATCAGATTTCAGGTGTATTTTCATACCAATACAGGATATCTGTGAGTCACAACACACACACACACACACACACACACACACACACACACCTAGTTCTGCTCATCCTTCTCCAAGACTTCATGCACCGTTTATGTAGGAGCTCTCTGCAAACTCCAGCTTGGGAATTTCAACCCTCCCTGTCATTTTCTATGACTCCCTGCTGGAAGTAGGGCTTTTATTGGACAAACACATCCTGATAAAGAAGCTGTGGTCACATACCAGTTTTTCTTTTCTCAGGGAGTTTCCAAACACCCAAGTCAAGCAAACTTTCCCCCATGGAACACAAATACCTTAGGCTTCCTACGTAAAGTCAGAAGGTTTCTATTATGCAATTTGTTCCCACTATTTTTCTCACTTCACATTGGAATGTTGATCTTAAGCAACTGTCTCTGCTACAAAAAAACACAGAGGGTATCTTTAAAAAAAAAATCCCTCTTTATTTCATTTGGCTGGGCTAAAGGCCACTTTGTAAAAACAGAATTGAGAAGTAGCCAACTGAGTCTTGGTTTATCTCCCTCCTGAATTTGAAGAGACTAGATTGCTGTCTCTCTTTTCTTACGAGTGAGAACTATCGCATCAGCTATACACCTGACCTCAGAGATGGTGGAGCCACAAAAATACTTTTCTTAAAACGGTATGGCGCCCTCAAGTGGCACATCGTTTTCAAGGTTCTCAATTTAATAGAAACTTCTCTGGAATCTTTGCTTCTTAAAAATTGGATTTTATTTTTTTCAATGATCAAAACCAACATTTGTTTATAATCCCTCACATCAACCCTCTGGATTCTCTCTTATTAACCTTTGATTCCTGAAGCACTTGAGCTGTTTCTTGCTACAAGCTACCATGAGAACAAGACTTAGCTATGCACACCATATGTGGATGGGTGAGTTTTGGGAACACTTTTACAGAGTGAGTTCACTAAGAGATCAGGGATTCATGTTGAGTCAGGGTTTGAGTTAAGGAGGAAATTCGAGAAAGTAGATAAATACTTTGAAACTAAACATATGGTGACCTTTCCCCTCCTTCACATGCAGCTGCAATAAGGTAAAAGGATTCATACACTTCATAAGGTAGGACACTGAATTCTCTGGTTTCCTTTCAAGCACGAGTGAAGGGATCATGTTCCTGCTACAATGAATATATCACTTTGGTCATTATTATTATTTTGCCACCAGGCTTATTGCTGACATGTGACTCCCCTGCTCTTGGCAGCCATTTTTTCCTTTTTTTTTTTTTTAAAAAAAATTATTTGATAGGAGAAAAATAAATTGAGAGGGGAGAGGGAGGGGGGAGAGAAAGTCAATTGCAGAATTGCTTCACCTCTCATAAAGCAATGCTCCCTCTACCCCGGCAGGTGGGGCTTGAACCTGGGTCCTCTCCACATGGACCACCACCCATCGCCCACTAATTTTCAGACATGATATTGAACAGAAAATCTTTGAAGCATTTTTAGTAGATGGATTTGAGCTTCTAACAGTCTAGAAAACCATTCATCAGGCCTCCTCATCTACCCCAGTTCCACAGGGATGGGGTGGTTGATATGAAAGGTGGCAGAACAAAGGGCTTCGGTTGAAGAGATACTCCAATATCTGTTGCATGTGTGTTGATTTATTTACATGGCCGTTAGAATTGGCTATCGGTGAGACTAGGAATCACTACCCTTCCCCTCACTCAGCCAGGCTGAGTGGTTTGATCAAAACTCATCACAAATCTTACTTGGTTTGGAGTCTGATGGAGCAAATTGCCTTAACATTTGTTGTCTAAGGAATCTGGACTAAATCTCATACAAATCATTTCCCATAATGTTGTCACATTATATAGGTCCCACCTGAGTGTCTGAGAGCTTCAAAACCACAGGAATGAGAAAGAAAAGATTTCTTCAGATCCCTCTGTTGGCTAAGGGGACATCCATCTCAATTGAGTTTTATGCAGATTTGTGCCTAAGTGAAGAGGCTCATTGGTTACATGGAATCCAGAAGGATTTTGTTGCAGCTGAACTCTGTCCCAGGGCAGCAGTGAAGAAATAACCCTGCTTGTTATGGTTGCCACATTGAGTTGGTTGATGAAAAGAAGCTGAATGAAGTAGGGAAGAGAAAACAGAACCTGAAATGTGTTCAGTGGAGAAAAAGCTCCCTGCTTCTCACGCTACGTCTTTGGGGAAGGAAGCTGCTCTCATTGCAAAAGCTGTTTCCATAATATTAACAGAATGGAAGAGTAGAGGGGCTTTATTATGAACGGAGAAGTCTCTTGCTCCATACTTCCATACACTCATGTGTGTCAAGTAGGGGGAGACAGCCAGGATAACACAGGACACCCCATTCAGCTCTTCCTTGGAATGCTGAGCACATCAGTTGGCAGAAGGCCTTGGGATTTAGGTTCCTGGCTCACTCTGGCCACTGGAAGGCACTCCTGTGCCCAGAAATGACATTGAAGGGCATAGATTCAGCACTCAAAGCATTGCAGGATTTCTCATTATCCTCATTACTGATATTTCAGACCAGGAAAGCTGTGTGGACTATCTATGTCTGGCAACTCACCCCTAGATGCCAAAAGCAGCACTTTTGGCCTTCAACTAGTAGGTGCTTTAGACCCTGAATTCATATATGGAATGCAATTTGTACAACTGAAATGGCTGTATAAGTTACTACCCTGACTTGGGGTAATTCAGATATTCCCTGGCTAGAGAATGTTTGAAGCATCACTGGCCACCAGGATACCATGAACCAACACCCTGTGAGATTGTAAAATACTTGCCTGTTTCTACCTCCTGCAGAGAGCACTAGAGACACTAAGGCCATAAGCAGGTGAGCCCTGTAGGGATCCTTTTGTGGGGAAGTTTGGAAGCTGTATTTGATGTGAAAATCTTCAGCACTTAGGATCTAGGGGAGCCATGTGACAAAGGGATCTCTTTAGAGTACATTTGTTTTCAAGCCTCACCCAATTGTGGGGTAAAGATAGGACTGGGTCATGTGTGTAAATTGCATAAGGGCAGGCCGAATTCAGCAGTGAATTGTTCTTTGGGAAACACAGCTTAAGAATTTAAAACCAGTTGCTAGTTTTTAGATAACCAAAAATAGTTTCCTGTGGTTTCTGGTATTTCTTTAATTGAGTTTACCAGAATAAGACTTTGTGTTGGAAATGCAAGTCCAGTAGAAACTGAACTTCCCCTGGTGAGGCTTGGTGCCTGTCACTGCTGCCTCTGAATCCCAGGGGCCATTCAGTGGGGGAAAGTAGGAGAAGCAATCTCTGATTTTCCAGTTGCTGAGAAGTCCCCAGGAGTCCTGTGGACATATAAACTGAATGTACACCTCCTTGGAGATTTGAGACACTGGATAGGGTTTCTCTACTTAGGGCCTAGTGGGTGGGCTTGTGGGGAACAGCTTGCCACTTAGAGCTGGCCAAGTGAGTCCTCATTGCTTGTGGGTGGCTTCATGTGAAAGCCAGTGGCCTGATGGAGCCATGATTCTAAACAGGAGATCAGACATTTAGAAGCAGAGGATTCCCCTATTGGGAAAAGATCATAAAAATTCCCATTGTGGCTACAGGCCAAAATCATTTTTGTGTGAATTCTGTGATTGCAAGACCTCTGTTCATTTGTTTGAGACACTACAGATTGTCAGAACAAGCAGAAACCTCAGGGAACAGCTAGTCCACTGTCAGATTTTAAAGAATGCAGATGGTACTTTGGTAGGCTCCTACCATAACTGAATCAATCAGGCTATATGAGGTCGAAATTTTGACCTGGGAAGTACTGCAGTGGAAAATGCATTGGAGTCTCAAGCATGAAGTCCCAAGCTGGATCCCTGGCATTGCGTGTGTCAGAATGATGTTTTGGTTCTTCCTCTCTCTTCTCTTATTGTGGGTTGTCCCAGGTTCTCTGTCTTCCTGGCCACTGGCAGTGGAGACCAGGGAAGCCCGTGGGGGCCCTAGGGGGCCCTGGTGATGAGGGAGAGTGCGTGGAGAGGAATCAACCACACGACTTCCTCCTCCAGGAGAAGCCTCAGAAATGACTCGTTTACTGGGGAATACAAGCAAGCAGATATCCCCAAGGTTTGAGAAAGGTTGAGGTAATCATTATAATCCATATACAATACAGAGTTAAATCTTGACCTCTCAAGTATTTGATCACAACTGGAAGTTTACCTTATAAGGTCTGGTCATGAGCTCACAATACATAGGTAGACTTTTTTCTCTAAGCGTAAATTACGAGCACCGCGGGGGGGGGGGGGGGGGAGGGAGGAGGCAGTTGAGCAAAGCCAGGATATTTGTAGTGGGTTTCAGTTGGCCATACACAGTAATTCATGGCCTTTGTTCACAGGGAATGAGGAAGCATGTGCAGGAAGGTTCCCAGTCTGAAAACGCCCACCCATCATAAGTTCACGAGGTCAGGAGGGACCTGCCCACCATCTCTCTGGGTGGGGGCTCGGGGTCAACCCACTCAGACTTTCATGGAAATGATGGCTTGGCCTTCCCCAACAGTGGGCCCTCTCCCCACATCTTATGATTTCAGAATATTTTACATTCCCTCACTACTGAACTATTTATTCCCTGCTGACAGCAAAGCAAAATAACAACCAGATGAAACACAAAGACTTTTGAAGGTAGATTCTTCACCTGTGTATCTTCCCATTAGCTTCTGAGACAGACCCCATTTCTTTTTTTTTTTTTAATTAAGAAAGGATTAATTAACAAAACCATAGGGTAGGAGGGGTACAACTCCACACAATTCCCACCACCCAATCTCCATATCCCACCCCCTCCCCTGATAGCTTTCCCATTCTCTAACCCTCTGGGAGCATGGACCCAGGGTCATTGAGGGTTGCAGAAGGTGGAAGGTCTGGCTTCTGTAATTGCTTCCCCGCTGAACATGGGTGTTGACTGGTCGGTCCATACTCCCAGCCTGCCTCTCTCTTTCCCTAGTAGGGTGTGTCTCTGGGGAAGTGGAGCTCCAGGACACAGACCCCATTTCTTTACTAACACTGCCAGCTGGTTTCTGTCCTTTCCCTTTACAGGACTAGTTCTCAGGGCATTACCAGCACTTGACTTCAGACCAGTCAATGGGCTATTTCCAGACTTAACTGGAGTCTTGGAACATGCTTGCTGCTTAACATTCTCCCTCCTTTTAACACAATTTCATTGATTACAAACCAGGTTTCTGGTGAATTTGGGCCCCACCGCCACCCCCCATGACCAGTCCCTGGACTAGGTAAAATCCAATTTCAGAATACTCTTGGGGTCAGGCAGTGGTGCATCTGTTTAAGTGCATAGGTTACCAAGCACAAGGACCCAGGTTTAAGTCCCTGGTCCCCAGCAGAGGGGAAGCTTCACAAGTAGTGAAGCAGTCCTTCTCTACCTCCCCCTTCCCTCTCAATTTTTCTTTGTCTTGTCAAATTAAATAAATGAAGTTTAATAAAAATACCTCAGGATAGTCTTTATAATCTGTGGCTTGGATTGTAAAGGGCTAACTTCCGCCAGGGTGGAGAGGCCTCACTTACAACTCAAACTAATAGTATATAGTTAACAGTAGACTTGTTGGGAGGGAAACCCATGTTATAAGAACAGATGTGAGTCAATGGGCAGTTAAGGGAGGTGAGAAAATATGAACACTAACACAATAGGGACACTGCACAGTGAGGATGGGTCCAGAAATTCCCGCAAAATTTCAGTTCCTTGATTTGTATGTAAAGGAGACCAGAGTTTCTTTTTCTGGGCAGAACCTCTGAGGATTATTTCCAAGGTCCAGAGTAAACTTCAGAGACCCTTGGGCCTGGTGTCCACGTTGACTTAGTTCAGCTCCTCAACATGTATAAGTGCCCTTTAAGAGTGTATTAACTGTGGTCAGGGAGGTGATGCAGTGGATAAAGCATCGAACTCTCAAGCATGAGGTCCTGAGTTCAATCCCCAGCAGCACGTGTACCAGGGTAATGCCTGGTTCTTTCTCTCTCCTCCTATGTTTCTCATGAATAAATAAATAAAATCTTTAAAAAAAAAAAGAGTGTATTAACTGGGTCTCAGGTCAGTTTTAGTTTGGGAACAGCTAGGCTTATGTCCATTCTTGGTGTCTATTTCTCAATGTCCTTATAAGCATGTGGATGATTTGACTGCTAACATGAAAGTCACTTCACTTCAATTATCCAGAATGGAGAGCAATATCAATACATATAACACTTCTAAATTCCAAATGTGAAACTAAGAACAATTGATAGGTGTTTGTTTTTTTTTTTGCCTTTATAATTCTCAAAACTTTTTGAGGATTAATTCTGAATCTTTGCCAGAGACCCTAAAAGATGTTTCTTAGGAAGTCCCTTCAGACTCGGAACATTTAATCTCTGTAGCAAACTTTAACAAGACTTGGTTTTCTTTCTTCCATTTTCTGCCTTCCCAGGAGATTTGAAATATCTGAAATATTCTTCTAAATTGTATTTCTTTGCTTTCTCACTCTGGAGGTGGGGGTTGGTTCCAACACACCCTGTTTTGCCTCATTTTTGTTCATTTACTTCTTCCGGCAAACTGAGTGAGTACATTGTAGGCTTTCATATTTCTGGGCTCTCATTCTCTTGCATCCCTTATCTGAAATGTTCATTTCTGCATATCTGTTTGTCTGGCCTTTCTCTTCTGGAAAGACTGGCATTGCTAAAGCTAACAGTGTCCTCTGAATCCACCTGACTTTCATACACCAACTCCTACTAAGCTTACACACATTATTTCTTTAAAATTGGCCCAAAGTCAAGTATCTTACCTCTGTGAATACCTCCTGTATGCTAAAATTTGCTTGAAAGGAGGCCCCTAGTTCTTCTCTGCAGGTACCATATCATCCTTTGTGTTCCTGTGTGTCTGGGAAAATTCAATGAGTATCAGTTGAATGAATGCTCATCAGTGAGTACTAGTTGAATGGATATTTATTTAAGGAGTATTGTTTGAGTAAACACTCATCTTGCCATTCTTTCTTTCTTTTTTCTTGCCATTCTCTGTATCTTCATTTCTCTCTGTTCATGCTCAGTTTTCTAAAACTTCATTTTTGAGTGAATAGTGTTCAGACTGATACTTAAGTAGAATAATTCCTATTGCTGGCAAACAACTAGGTTTTAAAATTTTTTAATTATCTTTATAGGGTAGAGGTAGTCAGAAATTGAGAGGGAAGAGGGTAGCAGGGGAGAAAGACACCTGCCACACGGTTTCATCAATTGCAAAGCTTTCTCCCTGCAGGTGGAACTGGGGGCTCGAATCTGGGTCCTCACACATTGAAACATGTGCACTCAACCAGTTATGCCACCACCTGGCCCCCATACACTAGGTTCTAATGTCACCCTTATACAGGTGGATCTCCTGACCAGATATAAAGAAATATCCTTGAAGTTGCCACATTTCCAACTGAGCTAATTCCTGAATGTCTGGGAATCTTAACTCTTCGTTATTTTAGTCATCTACACTGCAGTTGAAATTGGCTGGAGACAACATTTAATCTTTGAAGCATTTAAGTGATAGAGTGAACTAATTTAAAGAACAGGCAGGTGGTAGGTATTCTCCAAGGAGATAATTCCTAGTCTTTCTCGCTCTCTTTTGTGTCTAGGGTTATCACTGGGGCTCTGTGCCAGCTATGAATCACTGCTATGGGAGGCCATTCCCCCCTCCATTTTATTAGATAGGACAGAGAGAAATGGAGAGATGAGGGGAATAAAGAGAGAGAGGGAGAAAGAGAGACAACTGCAGACCTGCTTCACCGCCTGTGAAGCGACCTCCCTGCAGGTGGGTAGCCGAGGGCTCAAACCGGGATCCTTGGGTGGGTCTTTACGCTTTGTACTATGTGTGCTCAACCCGCTGTGCCACTGCCTGCCCCCATCCCAGTCTCTCTTTGACCCTCTGAAGAATGACTTTTTTTCCCCCCCTAAATGGAAAGCATCAAGTTTACAAGTAATTACCACCTTGCCTTGAGAAGAGGTTTCAAGCATGGTCAAGTTTCTCTGCATGCTAGTTCACAGAAGCTCTACTTAAATGGCAGTGCATTCCTTATGCCATTGATGACAAGTTGGAATAATAATTTTTTGAGCCTGGAGAGAATTCGCACATCATTTAATCCATGCTAAAGGGGAGGGAGCTGGAGCTGGCACAGGGTCTGGGACTTGTCACACACGTCTAGTAGCAGAGCTGTGACTCCAGTCACCTGGTCCACTTCCAGGAGAACTGGCACTCATAGCAACAGTTGGGGATGCTGGTGGTGACAAGCCTGATAGCACGAGCAGTCTTTTGCAGGATACATGACTAAACCCATTTGGCAGAGGGAAATGAATGAGACGGACTATTCTGAAAGAAAAACCAAAGATGATCCATTCTGCTTGTTTTGTTCGTTTGTCTCCAGGATTATCACTGGGGGCTAGGTGCTGGAACTATGAATCCACAGCTCTTGGAGGCCATTCCCCACCCCCCATTCTTATTGGATAGGACAGAGAGAGACTGAAAGAGGCGGGAAGGTAGAAGAGGAAGAAAGATAGATACTTACAAACCTGCTTCACCCACTTGTGAAAAGTCTCCCCCTGCAGGTGGGGAGCTGGGGGCTCTAGCCTGGATCCTTGAGCAGGACCTTGTGATAAGTACTATGTGTGCTTAACCACCCAGGCTGATGATTCATTCTTAGGAATGTGTCCCTAGCCAGGGATGCTCAAAGAGTGGCCAGAGTATTTCTGTGAGCCTGGCTAGACTCCCAAATGTAACACAAGTACCCAATGCATTCTGAATCTTCAGTTCTTAACCAATTGGTTAAAACACAGAATCTACCTTCATTTCACAAGAGACTGATGTTGAGAAGATTGAGTGACTTTCCTAAACTCACTTAGGAGGTTCTGAGCTGCAGTTTGCACTCAGATCTGTCAGAGCTCTACTCCTCTGTTCTTAACCAGGGTGGCATTTGAGTAAAGATTCCTTGGGAGGCATTGGTGGCAGTCAGAGGATTCTCTGGGGACTCTTGCTCTACAAAGCTCAGGCTACTAAGTTGATGTGGATACCTGAGTGATCACAGAGAAATTCTGCATGCTTGAATCAGCATGGACTGAACTGGTCTTCAAGCCCCAGACAGACTTTTATCACAGGCTACACACCCAGAGCTTTTTGGTTCATTGGAGTCAGCCTGGGGTGGGGCAAACTTCCATGCTTATTCACTCACATTCCTTGTGGAGAGACTGTCCATGTAGAAATTGAATTTAAAGGTAGTAAAGCTGGAAGACCTATAGAGCTTTTGGCACACTGTCTACATTTTCAAAAGGAGCAACTAGAGAGCTCAGTGTGTGTTCAGCTGATAAAGAGGGAGTGGCACATGGTGAGAGATCATAGTGGCTGAGGGTAACAGGTTTGAGCAGAGCCGGGAAAATACATCCTTTCTCAGCTGGTTCCTTTCTGAGGTGCTTGTCAGCTCAGCTGATTGCTCCTTTCTTGCTTTCCAGTCAGACAACACTAACCCAATGCACAACATTTTATGGCAGGAGGAGTTCTCATTCACAAAGGAATGAGAACCCATAGATGAATGAGGCTGGGGTAAGTTCTACTGGCTCAGGCAGAGCCAGTGAGGTGATTGGAGGCATCCATCATGGCAGGAGAACAGTTCACATTGTGGTGGGATCTCTCCGGTCCTTTGATGCCTTGCTCTATGCTGGGAGGTCAGAAAACCCTATGTAACTCTCACAACCACAAACATGAGGCAGGAGGTGGCTCAGCTGGTAAAGGACATACTTGGCCTGTGTGAGACTCTGGGCTGACCCTGGGCTCCACCTGTACTCTGAATATGGTTGAATAGTGTGCTAACACGTCTCTCTCTCTCTCTCTGTCTCTCTTTTGTTAAATAAATAAATCTAATGGCAACTTCTCTTTTGTGGATTTATTAAAAAGACAAAAACATATATTCAAAGATGTCTATGTTCATAGCAAGACTATTCATAATCACTACATTTTGGAAGCAATTCAGCGTCTAACAACAGGTGAGTGGTCAAGAAGGCTGTGGTATATGCACACAGTGGAGTACTACTCAGCTGTAGACATGACACACATCTCTCTCGCTGCATTGAGGATGGAACTTCACAGGACCATGCTAAGTGAGTTAACCCAGGAGAAAGGCAAATACCGTAAGACCTCACTCGTAGGTGAAACTCAGGAAGCAGAGAACAGCAAAGCACAGGGTGAAGCTGAGATGAGTTGTGGTCTGTTGCAGGACTGCTACAGGCTCTGCAGGTGGGGAGGACATGATGGAGCCAGTGTACACTGGTAAAGTAAGACTTCAGTCGGTTACGGGCGCTGTGCACAGACACCTGACACACAGGGTACGAGGAGATATGAAGCTACTCATGTGACAACTGTCCTGTCAATCATCCTCCTACCCAATAATGATTTGGGGAAAATAACCTTAAAATGAAATAGTATGACAGACAAGGCTAAGAGAGACTACAAGTCTTGCTTGAGGGCACTTGGGTAAGATGAGTATAAAGCCATAAGAAACACTCTGTGGTCATGAGAAGGAACGTTCCAGGCTGCCCCAATATCAGGACCCATCTTCCTCAGGTGGGACTTAGAGTATGTTGTCCATCCTCCCTTAAGAGGATGGAACATTCTCTATTGTGGTTGATCCATGTTGAGGGCAAGGCCCTACAGGGGTCTATTGTGTTGTTCCTGATAGACGTGACCAGTAACAATGAGAGAGGGATCTATCTATTCGAGGTCTAAGCCCATCATGTCTGTTTGGGAATCTAAAGGGATACAGAGGTCACATAGGCTCCTAAGCTGAATATGTGCCCTAGATCAGATCAGATCAGATCAATAGGGTTTAAGTCAACAATATTTGTACACCTTTCCCATATTTGGGATCTACTCTCTTCCCTGATCCATCTTTCTAGCCCCTTTTCCAGCCATGACACCATCTCCCCAGACAATAACTTGGATCCACCTACACATCAGATTTCAATAATTGGGCGGTAGTGCAGCGGGTTAAGCACACATGGTGCAAAGCACAAGGACCAGTACAATGATCCCAGTTAGAGCCCCCGGTTCCCCACCCACAGGGAGGTTACTTCACAGGCAGTGAAGCAGGTCTGCAGGTGTCTGTCTTTCTCTCTCCCTCTCTGTCTCCCCTCCTCTCTCCATTTCTCTCTGTCCTACCCAGCAACAATAACAAGCACAACAATAGCAACAAAATGAGAAAAGTAGCCTCCAGGAGCAGTGGATTTGTAGTGCTGGCACTGAGCCCCAGTGATAACCCTAGAGGGAAAAAAAAATTGGGGATTTGGGTGGTAGCAAGCAGGTTAAGTGCATGTGCAAGGGCCAGTTTAAGGATCTTGGTTTGAGCCCTTGGCTCCCCACCTGCAGGGGGGGTCGCTTCACAAGCAGTGAAGCATGTCTGCAGGTGTCTATCTTTCTCTCCCGTCTTCCCCTCCTCTCTCCATTTCTCTCTGTCCTATCTAACAATGGTGACATCAGTAACAAAAACAGTAATAACTACAACAACAATAAAAGAACAAGGGCAACAAAAGGGAAAATAAATAAATATAAAGAACAAAAGAATAATTGTAGGCTATTATCTACAAAAACAAACAAACAAACAAAAAACCAGAAGACTTGGATATCTATAGCTTCCTTACTTTCCCTCCAGAGAGGAGCACAGCCTCTTTCCTTAGAAGACATACTGAAAATTTTATTTTATTATTATTATTACCAGAGCACTGCTCCAGCTCTGGCTTGTGGTGCGGAGGGATTGAATTTGCAACTTCAGAGCCTCAGGCATGAAAGCCTCTTTGCATAACCATTATGCTAACTATAAGACAACCCCTACCAGAAAATTTTGTTGTCTTACTAAAGCACCTCATCACAGACCCCTGCAAGCGTCAACCCGGCTTTGACCTAGCACGTTATGATTGGGCCCTCCTCAATCACTATCGAACAGGCCATGGCCGGTGTGCCGCCGCTATGTTCCATCGCTGGGGAGCCAGAGACGACCAGAACTGCCCCTGCGGCTACAGACAGGCTATGACCCACATAGTCAACGACTGCCACCTCTCCAGATTCAAAGGAGGTCTCGAAACTTGACATCAGGCTCAACCTGACGCTGTTGACTGGCTACGGAAGAAGGGCAAATGCTAGAAGTAAAAGGCTGAAAACAGGAAAATGGCCTCTAGGAAAGGAGAATAAGCCTCCTGGGCAAATGGAGCTGCTTTCTGCCTGCTCGGGAGCACAGCAAAGTGCGGGTCATCTGCTCGTGCTAACACAAAGGTCAAACTGAACAAACCAAGGGAGTAACCAAATCAGTCATCTATTAGACTTTCTGAGAGTTTTAGTGGTGGTGGAGGGGCAAACACACGGAACTTTGCTGAATAGTGTGGTAACTTACAATGACCAAGTATGGATGTGAAATTATACCTCTGACATCTTACAATTTTGTAAAGTTGTCTTTGATCACTCATAGAAAATGAAATAAAAATGAGAAGGATAAAAATAAAAGACAAGGCTTACATTTGAGAAGGAAATGACCATGTGTCTTCTCTCCTCCTATTCTTATTATCCATAATTGCTGGAGTACAGCAGGGCACATGGTGTGTGTGTGTCTGTGTGTGTGTGTGTGTGTGTGTGTACACAGGTCATAAGTAAGGGGGACGCTGTACCAAGATCCTGCTTTTACAAGCTCCAAGATTGTGTGTGTGTGTCAAGAATCTGTCTTACCACCAACTCTTCCAGCCAGTCATCTTCACTCTTTCTTTTTTATAAAATTGGACTTGAAAGTCTAGCTTTATTTTATTTTTATTATTTAAATTTTTAAAATTTACCATTATCTTTATTTATTGGATAGAGACAGACAGAAATCAAGAGGGAGGGGTTAGTAGAGAGGGAAAGAGACAGAGAGACACCTGTAGACCTGCTTTACCACTTGTAAAGCTTCCCCCCTGCAGGTGGGGGCCGTGGGCTTGAACCGGGTCCTTGAGCATTATAATACACGAGCTCAACCAGGTGCGCCACCACCCAGTCCCTCTATTTTTTATTATTTTTTAACCAGAGCACTGTTCAGCTCTGGTTTATGGTAGTGCAGAGGATTGAACCTTAGGCTTCGGAGCCTCAGGCATGACAGTCTGTTTGCATAACCATTATGCTATCTAAACACCACCCCCCACCGCCAGCCTCATGTTCACTCTCTAAGGCTTGCATACACACTTAACTCTGGCAGGTATTAACCAGGCCCAGCAGGGACCAAGTACTTGCAGGCTTCTGGAGGCCGCCAGGCCTCAGTGCACCCCTCTGGGCCCTGAAGCAAGGCCAGATCGCAGCGTGGGTCCCCGGAGAGCGCAGGCTAAGGCGCACCGCAGCTGTAGGTTGCAAACGGCTCTCCCCTCCCGGTCTTGCCCCCAGGCGGCTCCAGGTCGCGAGCACGGCGAGGAGGGCACGGGCCGGCGCAGGTAGATCGGGTCTGACCATTCCGGGGAGAAAGTGCACCTGAGGACACAGGAGGTGGCTCAGGGCCCCGGGCCTCGCCTGGCTCGCCGCCCGCCTGGGGCTCCGCGGGGTGCGCGGGCGCTCGGAGGTACCCGCCCCGACCTTCCCTCCCTGGAGTCCCCGCCCGCGCCGGCCGCGCGCCGCTTCCCGGGATAAAGGGGGCGAGCCGGTAGGAGCGCATGGGCTGCAGCGCCCCTTTGTTTTTTTGGGGGGGTGTTCGGGGGTGGGGAAGAGCCTGGGGCTGGGAAGGGCCGAGATCGGGTGGGTCCACCCTGGACCCCGACTTTAACTTAAGGTCGGGAGGTGCAGAGCGGCCAGGGGAGGCTGCTCAGTCCAGCGCCTCGCCCCTTGGGTCCTCTCCAGTTTGGGGAGCAGAGCTGGGCCTGTTCCTGACCTCTGTGTTCATTTCGCTGCAAACCTGAGGTTTACATATCAGATTCCTAGCTGCACCGTGACGAGCAGAAAGAACAATTGTTGTCCTCCTTTCTGATTTTTTTCCCCCAGCACCTTAGACCCAGAGGATCCTGGCTCTCTAGAGCCCCCCCCCCCGCAAACACACATTTGGGAACTTTAATGCCTCCGCTGAAACTCTTTGGCCCGCCCACGTGTCAGCTTTGATTTTCAGGACCCAGTTCTCCGCAAGTGCTTTCTATTTCTATGATACTTGTCAGAAGACAAAGATTACTATGAGAGTGTAATTACGGAGACTTTCTTTTAAATATTTTTATTACTATAGAGACAAAAGAATAAACAGGGTGAGAGAAGGGAAGATAGAGGGAGAAATAAATTTATTGCCTAGAGATATGCAGAAACTGAGGAGGGAGTGGGAGAGAAAAAGATTGACATCTGCAGCCCTGCTTCACCACTTGTGAAGCTTTCCCTCTGCATGCAGGGACTGGGGTCTGGAACCCAGTTCCTTGTGCACTGTAATGTATGAGCTTAACCAGTTGTGCCACCACCCAGTCCCTGCTTGAGACTTCTTAACAGCCTAAGAGTTACTCAACAAATGCTTATTTCTCTCCCTTCCTCTGTGTCACATTCTCCCTGCATTATCTCTGCAATCAGCTTGAGTCTGAAGCAAAAGAAGTCAACCAGTGAAATGATCATTTTAGAGTCCAGGATGTGGATAGAGGAGAGTTTCGGAGTACTACTCAGCAGTTAAAAAGACAATATTATGTCCTTTCAGACAAAATAGAACTGACAATGATGTGCTTAGTGAAGTTAACAAAGAAGTGAAGGCCAACTATGGAATGATTTCACTCATAAGTGGAATATAGAGAATTGCAACACATGAACTTGAAAAGAGAAAAATATGTATATATAGTTAATCAGCACCTGTGACCTTGGGGTAACTATGGTAGTTACTGTTGGAGGCACAGATCTGAGGTGGTGAGAGTGGTGTAGAATTAGATCATTCTGGGAGCCGGGTGGTAAGCGCACACACTACACTGAGCAAGGACCCGGGTCCAAGCCCCTGGCCCTCATGTGCAGGGGGAAATCTTCATGAGTGGAGGAGGGCTGCAGGTGTTACTCTGTCCCTTTCCTTACCTCTGTCCCTCTTCCCCTGTCAATTTCTCTCTGTCTCCGTCCAATAATCAATCAATAAAAAGAATTTTAAAAGATGTATGTATTAAAACAATTATACCCTTACTATCTGATAATCCTGTGAGTCACTATGAAATCACTAGTTGTAAGTAAAAAGAATCCCGTAGTGTAACTTGGGAGGTGACACAATGGATATAGTATTGAACTCCTTAAGCAGATATCTCAAGTTCGATCCCCAGCTTTGCATATGCCAGAGTGATATCTTGCTTCTCTCTCAAATTAAAATAAGAATAATTCCATAGCATGTCCTTCAACATGGACTGTGTTCTTCACACTGGATCTTGCTGCATGGCAAATATTAATTATCAAGGTATCAATACTATTAGAAACTATTTTGGGGCACTTGAGTAGGCAGATGTATGATCTGAATTTAGGTTTATTTTTCTTACCTCCTTGGGTGATTCTAACTGTTGCATCAAAACATCTAAGTGTCAAAGACTTTTCATTTCTTGAGTGCCTACTGTATGCTGGGCACTGCTGTGGGCACTGAGAATTGAGTAATGGTCAAGACTAGCAAGGTCTCCTGACCTCAAAATTTTCTATTTGAGGTGGCATGGTACTAGGCTTTAAGAATAACCAAGGAAACAAAAGGAAAAAAAATAGAGCATGATAAGGGCCTTACAATAGGTAGTAGCTAGCAGCTGTGTGCATTTGGAAGTATGCGTGTGTTTGTGTGTGTGCTGACTTGAAATGGGAAGTTCAGTGGTTGGGGGGTGTGTGTGCAGTGCCTAGAGTGCTGGTCTCTCCAGGACAAGTCCCCATATTTGATCCCTGCATCACATGTGCCAGAGTGATGCTCTGGTTCTCTTTCTCTCTCTTGTGTTTATTATTAAATAAAGCATCATATAAATTGACAGAAAGTTCAGGGATGGCCTTTCGGTGGCATTTGCCCTGATCATTTGTCTTCTGGCCTCCTCATTCTCCTGTAGAGTCTACTCTGACTGGCCCCTGCTCAGACTGCATTCAACACCACTGGCCCTTCAGTCCCTAGCAGTCTCCTCTCCCTTTCTTGCCACAGTTTGCTCTTCACAATTTTCAGTCACTCTCGCTCTTTGAGTTCCTGCCTGGAACCCCTTGGCTCTTCTTCCCTTGATGGATACAGTGTTGTTTTTCTTGTGGTTTAGTTTTCCTAATTAGTAAGCAAGTGTAGCTGCTTGATTAGCAATCTGTCTTGTTTATCACTGAATCTCCAATTCTAAACAAAAGACCTAATAGGGCTGTGCATGAGATGGGGCACTTCAGTCTGCCAGGGAAAAGAGATTTTGCACTATAATAGTTAGATTGTGCCTTCCCTTACACCCCAGCCTCTGATTACCGACATTCTGTTGCCACTTGAATGTACTCTGATAGACTGCAGGTTGTTTTGTTATAGTTTTCAAAAGCTTTATTTATTGTGAGAGAAAGACAAGCAGAGAGAGAGAGAGAGAGTGTGTGTGAAAGTTCAAAGCACTACTCAGCTCCAGCATATGGTGGTCCAGGGAATGGAGCTGCTCTTGTTTTCCCCGAGGCCATGGAAATTTTCTAGTCACCAGCGTCAAGTGAACTTGATTTAGTGCCAGAGAGGTGAAATAGTGGGAAAATACAGGGATACTGTTTGTTAACACCACTTAGCCACCTTAGCAGTAGGAAACATTTCCTTGTTTTGAAAACTCAACAGCAGAGTCTCTCAGTCTGTCAGAGTGGGGGGATCCAGTAATGAGAAGGGCAGGATAATAAATTAGGGTAGCTAGTGGGGCTTGCAATTGCAAGTTTCAATGTGATGACCTTATCTCTACTCTCTGGTTTTACTAAGTTTGATTATTAGTGATTGATTTAAACTGACAAAATGGGTGCTTATGCACATGAGAAAAATCTGTAGAGATTATATTCATCTCTATATCAATTTTGCATCTCAGTAAAAGCCCTGGATGGGTGATTAGAAATGTTTGGTTTTTGTCCTGGAAAGGGAGCACAATGGTTATACAAAAAGGCCTTCATGCCTGAGACTCTGTGGTCCCAGGTTCAGTCCTCAGCATTATTATAGGACAGAGCTGAGCTGAGTAGTGCTCTGGTCTCTCTCTCTCTCTCTCTCTCTCTCTCTCTCTCTATATATATATATATATATATATATATATATATATATTTCCTTTATCTCTAATTTTTTTTTTTTTGCCTCCAGGGTTATCACTGGGGCTTGTGTCTGTACTACGAACCCACTGCTCCTGAAGGCCATTTTTTCCCCCAATTTTTTTTATTGGGTAGGACAGAGAGAAATTGAGAGAGGAGGGGAAGATGAGGAGAGAAAGATAGGCACCTGCAGACCTGCTTCACTGCTTGTGAAGCGACCCCCTGCAGGTGGGGAACCGGGGCCTCAAACCGGGATCCTTGTGCTTCATGCAGTGTGAGCCTAACCTGGTGAACTACTGCCTGGCCCCTCTCTATATCTTTGTAGTAATTAAAAAATTAAAACTTCACATGCTTTGAGCTTAGGATTTAAAGAAATGAGAAGTTTATTGCATAGTGGTTATTTCAGTCCAGCACAATAGGCAAAGGGGCCAATATCAGCTAGTCATGGCAGGTGAGTAATACTGCACTTTTGTATGGATTCTCTCCAGATATTTTCAAGAACTATTTTTTCTTTCTTTTATTTTTTCTATTTTAATTTGACAAGACAGAGAGAAGTTGAGAGGGGTGGGAAGAAAGAGAGGCAGTTAGACATCTGGAGACCTTCTTCACCGCTTGTAAAGTGTCCCCACTGTAGGTGGGGAGTGAGGGTTCGAACCCAGGTCCTTGCACACAGTCATATGTATGCTTAATGAGGTGAACTATCACCCATACCGCTAACTTTTAATTTTTTTTTAGCATAGATGCCATTGAGAAGTTAGAAGATTTCATGATTTTGATCCTATTAATTTTCCTGTAGACAAAACAGAATATAAGTAATACTGTCTTATCTTATTTATTAATATTTTATTTCATTTGACACCAGGATGATTTATGGAGCTCAATGCCTGTGCAACAAATCCACTGCTTCTGGTGGTCATTTGTTCCATTTTTTAAAATTTTGATAGGATAGAGAAATTAAAAAGGTAGGGGGAGACAGACACTTGCAGCACTGCTTCACTGCTTGTGAAGCTTCCTTCCTCCCTTCCTTCCTCCCTCCCTTCCTTCCTCCCTTCCTTCCTCCCTCCCTTCCTTCCTTCCTTCCTTCCTTCCTTCTTTCTTTCCTTCCTTCCAGGTGGGGACCAGGGGCTTGAACCCTGGTCCTTGCACACAATAGTGTGTGCCCTCAACTGGGTATGCCACCACTCGGCCGCTACTATCTTATTTTTAAAACTGTGTTCACATCTGCATGTATGTATGTGCATGTGCTTAGTGCAGGACAGACTGGGGGTGAAGGAAGACGTGTATGTCATAGAAAACTAAGAGATCTTGGGGGCCAGGTGGTAGTGCAGCGGGTTAAGTGCACATAGTATGAAGCACAAAGACCCGCACAAGGATCCAGGTTCAAGCCCCCCCCCCCCACCTGAAATGGAGTCGTAGTTGCCTCACAAGCGGTGAAGCAGGTCTGCAGGTGTCTATCCTTCTCTCCCTCTCCCACTTTCTTTCTACCCTCTCTTTTCAATTTCTCTCTGTCCTATCGAGAAAAAAAAAAAAAAGCTAAGAGACCTTTACAATATATATATATATATATATTTTTTTTTAAATTTAAGAAAGAAGACATTAATAAAACCGTAGGATAGGAGAGGTACAACTCCACACAATCCCCACCACTCCATCTCCATATCCCGTCCCCTCCCCTGATAGCTTTCCCATTCTCTATCCCTCTGGGAGCATGGACCCAGGGTATTGAGGGTTGCAGAAGGTGGAAGGTCTGGCTTCTGTAATTGCTTCCCCGCTGAACATGGGCGTTGACTGGTCGGTCCATACTCCCAGTCTGTCTCTCTCTTTCCCCAGTAGGGTGGGTCTCTGGGGAAGCTGAGCTCCAGGACACATTGGTGGGGTCTTTACAATATTCTTTTTCCATGGTGATGGTGCCAATACTTGTTTGGAGCTGTTACAATTTAGATTTTCACCACAAGGGGGCATGTGTAGATCGGTGACTATAAGTCAGTGACGACAACAACAGTTTTGAGGTGAATTTTGCTGATTCAGTAAATTAGATATCTATTGAAATACTTAACTATTTAAAATTGGAAATAAATAATAAGCTTTATTCCAAGGTGTGGCAATTTTAGGGCCTCACTGCTGTTTCTGCCCCCCATCTTTGGCTATTTTTCCTTACTCCGTTTTCTTTCTTTCACCACAGTGTTCTGAATTTTAGGTTTCTGACTGCTGTGAGTGATGCCTTTTTAAATTACATTAGTAGTTACTCAGGTGTTCTAGACCACTAAATTTCTTTGGGGCCACAGCAGAAATCCAAAATGTTGATAAGGTTACAGAATAGATTCAGACTTAAACTGTGTATTAACCTGTAACTCAAGCCGGACTCTTTCATGCATGAATGTTTTTCTTTTCGTGTCTGTGTATTGTGCATGTCAACTCAAGGGTATGCATGAGGTTAATATTCCTTTGGAGGCAAACTTCAGCGTCAGAACTCCACCAATGCATAGACACGTCCAGAAATCTTTACCAGAAGGTGGCAGCTTAGATACAGATGAAAAGCCCTCTTTGACTTTTACACAAGATATTGATGATGGTGATAACCATTATGTACAGACAGCTACTGACCAATAAGAAGAACACTTTTTTTCTTGGATGTCACCAGTGGTTTCTAAAATGTGGATAGAACTGAAATTTTGGTGGATATGATCCCTAAGAGGATTCCTCTGAAGGTGCAGAATTTCACAGTTCAGGAAAGTAGTTCCAAAACACTTCAGGAGGGTAACCTCAGAATTCCAAACAAATATTTTGAGGGGCTTGACTGTGAATTTGTTCTACTCAAACCACCCACACATGGCTACATTGGAAATTCTCGTTTCCAAGAGTAAAGCTAACGAAATCTATCAGGAAACAGGTAATGCTTTTTAGTTTATTTATTTGGGTATATAGGAAACAAAGAAACAAAAAACAATAACCTTGGTTTGACTGTAGATTTAAGAGGGAAAAATATTCTTGTGCTGTTTGGTTGTGGCATTTAAGACTGAATGGGAAAACAGGTGGAAAACAAACATTTTTTAAAATTTATTTTATTTATTCCCTTTTGTTGCCCTTGTTGTTTTATTGTTGTAGTTATTATTGTTGTCATTGTTGGATAGGACAGAGAGAAATGGAGAGGGGAGGGGGAAGACAGAGAGAGGGAGAGAAAGATAGACATCTGCAGACCTGTTTCACCGCTTGTGAAGCGACACCCCTGCAGGTGGGGAGCCAGGGCTTGAACCAGGATCCTTATGCAGGTCCTTGTGCTTAGCGCCACCTGCGCTTAACCCACTGCGCTACAGCCCGACTCCCCATTTTTCTTTTTTTTTTTTTATAGCACTCAGAAATGGCCTTGTAAACACTAAAGCGCCTGTCTTGGCGGGGCCAGGGGCTTGAACCCAGCTCCTTGTGCATGCGTCTGCTCTTCCAGTTTCATACTTCCAAATCCCCTCATGAAAGTTTTTTAACATCTGAAAGAAAAAGCTTTCAAATTCCCTTGGGTTTTATCTTCTTTTGGTTAAACATCTCTATTTTCTTTTTTTTTTTTTATAGGTGATTTCAATTTATTTATTACATTTTGTTGCCCTTGTTGTTTTATTGTTGTTGTTGGATAGGACAGAGAGAAATGGAGAGAGGAGGGGAAGACAGAGAGGGGGAGAGAAAGACAGCCACCTGCAGACCTGCTTCACTGCCTGTGAAGAGATGCCCCGCCGGACTCCCTGAACATCTCTAGTTTTTCCTCTGTTTGCTTCTAATCCCATGTAGGTTTCTAGCTCCCTCTTAATTGTGTAATGTCCAAATATCTAATGCATGCATGTGTTAGTCACTAGCAGATATTTTCACTCATTCACTCCCTCAGTCAGTCAGCAGCTGTGGGTGGAGCACAATACTTTGTGTCTTCGCCTGTGCCAGGTGCATGATGTCAATAGATTTAAAGGCCAGTTTTCTCAATCAAGCTGCTGGGTCCAACCACCAGTCTAGCGTCCACTCAACATAAAAAACCAGTCAGCTCTTGGATATGCTCAGGTTTTTTGTTTGTTTGTTTTTTTTTAAATTTTTTTATCAGAGCCATAACATTAATATTGTCAGGCTTATCATAAACACAAGAATACTGTCCATTACAATACTCTTTCTTTTTCCCCCTTTTGTTGCCATTGTTGTTGTTGGATAGGACACAGAGAAATCAAGAGAGGAGGGGAAGACAGAGAGGGGGAGAGAAAGATAGACACCTGCTGACCTGCTTCACCACCTGTGAAGAGATGCCTCCTGCAGGTGGGGAGCTGGGGCTTGAACTGGGAACCTTGTGCTGGTCCTTGTGCTTTGCACCATGTGCGCTTAACCCGGTGCGCCACCGCCTGGTCCCTGGAAACTATTATTAATCACCTACCATCTTGGATATATTTGTTCAGCTACTGAGAAATCCATGGGCCCTGCTTCACTTGATTTTTAGGATTTCAGCTCATCAACTGACTTAGTTTACTAAACATTTCTTCTGTTCAGGTTACTGTAGAAGCATAACCACGGTAGATAACATAGTCCTTTATTTATTTATTTTTCTTTTTAAGCAGAGCACTGCTCACTTCTGGCTTATGGTGGTACAGGGGAACCTGGGACTTTGGAGCCTCAGGCATAACCATTATGCTGTCTACACCCACCTGAAAGCATATTCCTTGTTCTCCAGAAATACTACAAGAGAATCAGGTGCATGAAATTTATTAATAATACATGTTATACTGATTTTTTATGCAGCATTTTGATAATGATGTTTAGCCTATTAGTTGAATAATGAATGGGGGAGGCTTTCTTTCTCTCTCTGTCTTTTTAAATTTTTACCAGAGCACTGCTCAGCTCTGGCTTATGATGGTACTGCCTTATTGTGGTGCAGGGGATTGAATCTGGGACACCGCAAAGTCTGTTTGCATAAAAACTATGCTGTCTACACCCTCCATGGGTGGGGCAAGGGGGCTTTACAGAAGGAATGTTTAAGCTAAATTTTTAGGAGTGGTCTGGGAGGTGATTCAGTGGATAAGGCGTTAGACTCTCAAGCATAAGGTCCTGAGTTCAGTCCTAGGCACCAGAGTGATGTCTGGTTCTTTCTCTTTCTCCTATCTTTTTTGTTGTAAATAAAATAAAATAAAGTAAAATAAAATAAACATTTAGGACACTAAGAAAGAGAAAGGAGAAAAAAAAAGCTAGAAGGACGAAACAGGAGAAAGAAGCAACACACGGGGGCAGCATGGCAGGGCCACAGAGACAATAAATGAATTGCATTCTCACGGGTAGCCGGGAATAATCCACAAGGCTGGCAGATGGACTAAAGCTGGTAGAGAGAGCCTGGCTCTACACTGCGGAGGGTTTTGAAATACATGTCAAAGGACTTAGACTTCGCCAAGTGGCATTGGGTGCCCTGGGGAGAAGCAGGGAAAGCTAAGGGTTAGGAAGAACTTTAGAAATCACTGTTGCAGGAATCGGGCGGTAGTGCAGGGGGTTAAGCGCACGTGGCACAAAGCACAGGGATCCCGGTTCGAGCCCCCGGCTCCCCACCTACAGGGGAGTCGCTTCACAGGAGGTGAAGCAGGTCCATAGGTGACTATCTCACCTCCTCTCTGTCTTCCCCTCCTCTCTCCATTTCTCTCTGTCCTATTCAACAACAACATCATCAACAACAACAATAAACACTACAATAAACAACAAGGACAACAAAAGGGAAAATAAATAAATGCATTAAAAATCTGCTAAAAAAAAAAAAAGAAAGAAAAGAAATCACTGTTGCTCAGCTAATGACCCGGAAAGCCGATTTTTTTAGTGACTCCACGCAGACTCCCCCCGCGAGCTGGACAACACATTCAAGATAATCACTTGCTTTAGCAGGAGCAGAACGAAGCGCTCTTCATTCTGTGCACACTAGTGAGAGACCAAGCACGGAACTTTGGTCCTGCTTGGACAATGCATTACTGAGTGTACTTCATAAGATGTGTATTTTTAGGGGCTGGGCAGTGGTGCACCTGGTAGAACGCAAGTGTTACCATGTACAAGAACCCGTGTTCCGGTCCCCACTTGGGGGATGGTGGACTTCACAAGTGGTGAAGCAATGCCGCAGCTGTTTCTTTCTCCTTCTCTCTCACCCTTTCTTTATTTCTATTTCTCTATTAGAAAGCTAACATAATAATAATAAATAAACAATAATAGGCCATCAGGAGCAGTGGAGTTGTTCAGACACTGAGACCCAGCAGTAACCCAGATAGTATTTTAAAAATTGTGTGTTCTGGGGCGGTAGTGCAGCGGGTTAAGCGCAGGAGGCATGAAGCGCAAGGACCGGCATAACGATCCGGGTTGGAGCCCGGGCTCTGTGCCTGCATGGTGGTTGCTTCACAGGCGGTGAAGCAAGTCTGCAGGTGTCTATTTTTCTCTCCCCCTCTCTGCCTTCCTCTCCTCTCTCCATTTCTCTCTGTCCTTTTCAACAACAGCAGCAGCAATGACAACAATAATAACAATAACTACAAGGGCAACAAAATGGAAATAATGACCTCCAGGAGCAGTGGATTTGTAGTGTAGGCACTGAGCCTCAGCAATAACCCTGGAGAAAAAAAAAAAGAAAAAGAAAAAGTTGTGTGTTTAAGAGTGACAAGTCCAAATTATACGTGAGCGTAACCTTGCTCACAGAGAAAAGTCGACATGTGATCCTCGTTTCCAGATAACCGATTCACGCTGCCCCTCATGTGACTCCAGAGCTCTCCAGGTTTTGACACGGCAACATTTCCACTTGCAGTGATGCTCACCTCAAAGATTAGTGGCATAAAACCAAGAGAATCCATGCCCATATTTGTCTTTCATTCATTCAGCAAATAACTTTTGACTGTCTGCTTTTGTCATTTTCCTGGGGAGTGGGAGGAAGAACTGTAGCAAAACACTATAAAGGAAATGACTGAGATAAGTGACACTGTGAATGAAGATTAGTGCCGTGAATAAAAACCAAAGTAGGAAAGAAAGTGAAGACATGCTGGGGATTTGACATGTGTGCGTGTGTGTGCGTGCACGCTCGTGCATCTAAATGCACATGTGTGCATATTTGATGTTCAGTGTAAGAGAAAGTGATCAGAGAAGACAAACGTCTGAGTGGGAGGAGGTGATGGATGGGTGAACTAAGTGGTGGTGGAGGAAGAGCATTCAGACAGAAGGAAGGGAAGGGACAGATGTGAGGACAGTGTGCATGATGTCACTGAGGAACTCGCAGGAAGCTTACACAACTGAGCTGCATGAGTGGGGGGAGGAGCAGGTTAGCTTAGTGAGGTCAGATGTGAGAGGGCCTGTGACTTCAACTTTGACCCCAAGTGACATGGGAAGCAGTGGGGTAGTTCATGGTCATGTGAGCAGGGGACACTATAGCCTCTGAACTTGTTTGGCGACTTTTCTTCTTTTAAGATTTCTGCAAGTTTGCTTTGTCCTCTCTGGCAAGTAAATGAATCTTTCTAGAGTTGGAAATCTAGGGATAGACAACTCTCCAGTGAATGGTCTCTGTGCCATTGAATTAACACCTTTGAAGTACCACGTGATTGTGGAAAGTGCCACTCCACTGGGGTAATAATACATTTCTCTGGGAAGCGCACTGAAAAGGCGACGTCTACCTAAGTGTTATGTTCCTAACATGTGTCTAGCTAAAAATTTTTTCCACTCTCTGCTTGGTGCATCTCCCATGTTTGCTTTCAAACAGATTACAACATGTTCCAGGACCTTGTGGTCAGGCCTGTGATCTGGAATTTCTCTGCCCATGGAACTCCAAAGAAATTCTCAGAGCACCTGTGTACCAGTGGCCCCAGCTTTCCCTGGAGACTGTTGATGAACTTTTCAACTCTTGTCAGAAGCACCTCTGAGAGATCAAAGGTTTTGGCTCACAGGAAGTACACCATAGGAATGGGCGAAGCTTAACTGTTAAACAGTTTTTGGCTGTATTTTCTCAAAACAAACACAGCCCTACAGACATATTCAAGAAGTTCAGCTACTCCTGTTGCTCTTTGAATGTTCTCTGGGGTTAGATGTTGAGCTCACAGGCCCACTGGGGCCACTTCCCTTCTAGCTATAAAATTCTTTTGCTCTGTTTTTGATCCTATGTCCTTGGGTAATTCCATCAAAGCCTTAACAACATGACAGACATAAAAACTTTGTATACCCAAGAGGAATACGAAGTTCATAGGGCTACCATTTCAGAATGAAAATAGATGAAGCCTAGTAGGGATAGAAGCAATAGCTGCATTTGGATTGCTACAGTGAGAAGAACATGTCTTGAGAGAAACATGTGACTCTAGTGTGTTTCTTTATATTCTGCCCACAGATGTATGACAGCTAGTTATGGAGGGTGTCTTATTAAGAGAGTCACCAAACATTGTATTCTGAAGGAAGGGGTGAAAGGCTAGGAGTTAACAGGTGTAATCTCTCATATAAAGGCCAGTTATGTGGATAATACATGTTTGACTCACAAAAGAGAAGTCTGGGTCAACTTATTGATTGCTGTGGACCACGTGTATTCAAAGAATCAAAATTCAACCAGTATATGGAACTTGCAGAACCTAAATGTGACATTCTGAGTTACCCAACCAAGCAGTCCACAGCCTTAAAAATTAGTAACTAAGTAGACAGGAGGGGTCTGAACTTTAATGCATGCTGACTTGGGAGAGAAAAAAAAAAGCTGGATTAGATCACAACTGTGACACATTTAATGCTGAGGCCACCTTGGAACTCTAGTCTACTTGCCAGTCCAGCATTCTCTTTCCTGCTCCACATGACTTAATCGCCCTCCTCTTTCTTGAATGTCTTTCTTTTCTTTTTTATATACTTTTTTATTTTTTATATTTATTTACTTATTTATTTTCCCTTTTGTTGCCCTTGTTTTTTTATTGTTGTAGTTATTATTGCTGTTGTTGTCGTTGTTGTTGGGGAGGACAGACAAAAATGGAGAGAGGAAGAGAAGACAGAAGGGGGAGAGAAAGACAGACACCTGCAGACCTGCTTCACTGCCCGTGAAGGAACTCCCCTGCAGGTGGGGAGTCGGGATCCTTCTGCTGGTCCTTGCGCTTTGCGCCACGTGCGCTTAACCAACTGTGCTATCTTTTCTTTTTTCTTTTCTTTTCTTTTGTTCTTCTTCTTATTTTTTAAAATATTTCCTAGAATTTCTTTCTGAGAGGCAGATCACTATAAAACCATATTTTAGATGATTTTTTTCACTCTGGTTGTCAGAAACAAATTTTGTCAAACGAGCCTGTGCTTCTGTATTTTGGAGAGATATAAAAATCAGTAAATCACCTTATAGCAATTTATTCATATTTTAAATTCACATTTCAGCAAGTTGATGGCATCTTGTTGTTGGTTACAGATAGAAAATGAACTGATTCACTGTGTTCTTGAGCTCTTTGACATCTTCACCATCTATGCAGGTAAGTCAGAACTTGCAAAACAGAATTTGCCTCAAACTCTTTTCATTACTGTTGAATCAGTAAGTGACACGACTCCAGTGACAACAGCCAATCAAAGCCTCCAGGTCAGCGTGTCCTACGCTCTCTGATTTAGCCTCATAGCTCTAGGTTTGCCAATTTGATTTCCTTTTGTTTTATTTCCTACATGAACATCATAAGACATAGGACTATGTATGTGTAACTGACATCCTCCTAATGCCGTTATATCACTTAGTTTTTATCAGGCCATTTTGTTGGATGCTGTCAGGACATGATGAATAATGCATTACTATTATAGTTCTTGAGTAGATGGCTAGTTCCTGAGGCATGACCTTTTCTAGGTACGTTAGGAAAATGTAGGCACGTGAGAAATTCCACAAGGTTGGTATCAGAGTGGCTAAGAGAGTAAAGTCTGCAAGAGACAGACCTGGGTACAAACTGGCTCTCACCATTGATGGGATGGCTTCGGATAAGTTGTTTAGGGCACTAATTTGCTCTCACCTAGGCAGGAGACATGGAAGCAGATGTGTGAAAACTCAGTGATAAAATGTTCTAGAATTCTTCCACAGTGCCTGGCACCTGGCTAGGGCTTAGCAAATGCAGCTTTTAATTTTTTAATGGCTAAAAAAATAATAAAAAAATCCTTCAAGGCTAAGCTACTATTGCTAAAACACCTCAAAGTCACATCAGAATCCCGTGATATTATTTCAGTGGTTCTGGGCACGTCCATTATCCCCAGAAACCCCATCATGGCTCACACATACTTGCAGAGACATGCCTCATCTGAAGCCCTGAAGTCATGTCTGATGTTGTGAGTTCCACTACCCACAGTAAAGGGCTGATACAGACACTGTCCCGGCTCAAAGGGTACTACTTCTAGCCATATCAGCACTACCAGTTTCAACACTGGGGAGCCCATCAATGTCAGTTTATACTCAAGTATCCCCAAACCAGGTGATCGTGACACATTTAGCCCAGTTCACTAGGGGAGCACACCAGGTATGCCAGCAGACCCTAGCTCCCCCACCCCAGCTTCAGAACGTGGGCCGTTGGGTACCTTCCTCAGATTTGCCTCTACCTCATCCCTGGCCATCTCTCTCCTCTGGGGGTTGTCCTTGAATCACTCACCATCTTGGCCACTTCATACTAGCTAACCAGTCATGACAGGGAGGACATAAAAAGCCACCTAGGGAAATCCCCGTAAGACTACCAGCAGAAAAATTATAAAATTTGAATGATTTAAGAGATATAGACAAGAGCATATACTTACAATATTGCTTTTCTATTATATGCAGAGTGATGTGAATGAAATTGCCTTAGAGATTTTAGAATACCTAAGTTTTGTGTACTGACATATTATCATCCTGTCATCTAATGTCAGCACATATTAGACTTGATGAGAAAGAGACAAGTGGGGGTCGGGCGGTGGCGCAGTGGGTTAAGCGCATGTGGCGCAAAGCGCAGGGACCGGCGTAAGGATCCCGGTTCAAGCCCCCGGCTCCCCACCTGCAGGGGAGTCGCTTCACAGGCGGTGAAGCAGGTCTGCAGGTGTCTATCTTTCTCTCCCCTTCTCTGTCTTCCCCTCCTCTCTCCATTTCTCTCTGTCCTATCCAACAACGAATTGCGTCAACAAGGGCAATAATAATAACCACCACGAAGCTACAACAAGGGCAACAAAAGGGGGGAAAAATGGCCTCCAGGAGCGGTGGATTCATGGTGCAGGCACCGAGCCCAGCAATAACCCTGGAAGAGGAAAAAAAAAAAAAAAAAAGAGAAAGAGACAAGTGACTAATTGTGAGTAAATTTTGTGGGACAGGATGGAGCACACCTGGTAGAGTACATAACGTTACCATACATAAGAGTCTGGGTTCAAGCTCCAGGCCCCTCCTGCAGAGAAGAAGCTTCATACGTTCTGGATCAGTGCTGCAGGTGTTTGTTTTTTCTGCCTTCTTCACTATATCTCACACCTCTCTCAATTTCTCTGTGCTAATCTATGAAAAATAAAAAGTGAAAAAAAGGCAGCTGGAAGCAGTGGATTTATGTTGCAGATACCGAACTTCAGCAATAACCCTGGTGGCAATTTAAAAAAGAAGCTTTTTTAAAAAAAAAAAAAAAATCTAAGAAATGCTCTACTTTCTGCTCCTATTTTTAAATTGGAATAAGATACTTCAGTCATATCCGTGAGAATATTTAGTGCCAATAGCAAGCTTAGAAGATTTCTGGAATGACTGTATATTCTGTTCAGATTATAAGATGTTCTTACTGATTGATAACTTGATGATATTATAGAATGTGGCAAACATGCTGGGTTTGGTAATTTTCTGAAAAAAATGTACAAAATGTGCATTTCACTAAAATACTAGAGCTCCAGGAATGCATTTCCCAATTATGAATGATTTTTCCATAACTAGATGCTAGTTGTGCAAAAAAAAAAAAAGTTAAATTTAGGGGATTATTTCCCACGTGACATTTTTTCTCAGTGTCAGCACATCAAATAGTAGTAATAAATATCACTGGCATAGTAGTAATACTTACAAAGGACCTAATCTCTGGCTGGCATTATTCTAAACAGTTTAATTACTCATTTATTCTTCAACAATTTCATGGAGTACCTTTGTTATTTTAAGAATGAGGAATTGGTCAGAAAGAGAAGGATGAATATGGGGTAATATCTCTTAGAGACAGAAATTGAAAAAATAAGAACAAAAGGGAAAACAGTAAGCAGAAATTGGACTGGGTTTGGTGTATTGCACCAAAATAAAAGACTCTGGAGTTGGGGAAGGGTTCAGGTCCTGGAACATGATGGTGGGGGAGGGCCTAGTGGGGGTTGATTAGTTACATGGAAAACTGAGAAATGTCACATATATACACAAACTATTGTATTTTACTGTCTGATGTTAACTAATTAATCCTCCAATAAAGAAAAAAACAAAGTTATTCAAACAAAGAAAAAAATAATAAAGAGTTGAAATGACATAGAATCTTAGACATTTTTCCAGGGTCAACGGTAGAAGGGTTGTAGTAGAGAAAGTAAGTTACTCTGGTTCCCAACTTAAAGAAGAAGAATTAAAGCTCAAGGTATTAAATAACTTGCTCAAAATAACCCAAGTAGCCAGTGGAACAGTCTGGGACAAAGGGTTTTCCAAAGAAAGAAAACTTGTATTTGTTGCTTAGGTGTGTGTCTATGTATCTAAAAATCATATAAAGTCATGTATGATCATGGAGGTAGGTACATCCCATGAAGTGGAGAGTGAGTTGACAAGCTCTACGTAGAGCCAGTGGTTCAGTTCCAGTCCTAGTGCAAAGGCCTGTGGCCCAGGAGAGATGATGGGAGAGGAGTTCCCTTCTGAAGGTTGGCAGACTTTAGAAAAATGTCTCAGTTTGAAGACTGTCACGTAGGAAAAATGTTCTCTTTGGGGTAGGGTCAGCCTTTTCTGTTCAAGCTATTGATTGATTGGGTGAGGCCTACCCAGAGGAGGAGAGTGATCTGCTTGGTTTAGTTAGCTGCTTTATGTATTAACTTAATCAAAAAAATGTTCCTTTTCATTTTTATCAGTGATTTAACAGTGTTTTACAAAATTATAGGATTGTCAGGCTACAATTTCTTTCTTCCTCTCTTTCTTTCTTTCTTTCTTTCTTTCTTTCTTTCTTTCTTTCTTTCTTTCTTTTTTGCATCCAGGGTTGTCGCTGGGGCTCGGTGCCTGCACTACAAATCCACTGCTCCTGGAGACCATTTTTCCTATTTTCTTGCCCTTGTTGTATCTTGGGTTGCATCGCGGAGGAGAGAGAAGAGACCAGTAACTCATGGCGGAGTGGGAACACAAATCTTTATTCACGCGGGTGCCCCAGAGTTGGGTATGAGCACAGCGGTTTAGGCCACGTGGAGCTAACAAAATGGCTGCCTCCTACTATGCCCACCAGCCCTTCTCCAGGTCGGAATGCGGAAGAGAAAAGGGGTGAAATTGGAATAGCAGCGGGTTTTATAGGGTAAAAACTGGAAGTGGCAAGTTGGAAACGGAAATGGCTAGGAAAGGGGGGTGGAGAGTGGCAAAAGGCATGCTGGGAAGGTGAAATCGTCCTTAGCAACTGTTGCCATGGTTTTAACTGAATTAGCAGTACCCTGAGGGGATAATATGGTGGGGATCTTTCAGGCAAAACAGTGATTATGTAAGCAGAGCAGGGGGGCTGGCTTTAAGGTCCAACAGTTGTAGTTGTTATTGCTATCATAGCTGCTGTTGTTGTTGTTTGAAAGGACAGAGAGTAATTGAGAGAGGAGGGGAAGACAGCGAGGAGGAGAGAAAGACACCTGCAGACCAGCTTCACCGCTTGCAAAGTGACCTCCTGCAGGTGGGGAGCTAGGGGCTCGAACTGGGATCTTTACGCAGGTCCTTGCACTTTGCACCATGTGCGCTTAACCCGCCACTGCTACCGCCCAGCTCCTTAAGGCTATAATTTCACACCCACTCATGATATATGTGAGTCACCACCACTCCTTCTACTAAAATTCTGTGCAACCCCTGCCCCCTGAGCTCTCACAAAGTCCAAGAGATAGTTCAGTGACATTTTTCTTGCAAGTTCAATTGCTTTAGTCATCTGTTTTCCAAATATCAGTGAGACCCAGTGGTTCTCCTTCACTTCTTTACTTATTTCTGTCATCAGCACCAACTTTAGTTTCATCAGTTTTGTTTCAACTGGTATAATCTCATCTTTTTGGTTGCAGAGTACTGTTCCACTGAATATATATGTCCTATAAATCTATCCTGTTGGTGGGTATTTAGGTTGCTGGAAGCGTCCAGCAAAGCTTTGAGACACACCCAGAATCCGGTGTGTCTGACTGACTATGCAGGCACCCTATGACCTTGTCAAGTTAACACATAAGATTACCTACTTTAATATACAGATGCTATGCAGACTTTGACTTTTCAAAGAGTATTTTCCTCATGAAGTTTAGATTTCCCCATCGGACCACTCTCTTTCCTTCCGAAGAAGGTCCATCTTTAGTTGGTAGAAGGTGATTGAGGGTAGTACCACTGTTAGCATTTTAGATCCTGGGTAGGAGGGCAGACATATGGATGTCTTTTAAATTTTTTTAAAGTTACTTTTATTTATTTATTGAATAGAAACAATCAGAAACAAAGAAGGAAGGGGGAGAGAGGAAGAGAGACAGAGAGAGACACTGGCAACACCACTTCACCACTTGCAAAGCTTTCCCTCTGCAAGTGGGGACTGAGGGCTTGAACCCAGGTCCCTGTGCATTGTAACATGTACGCTCAGCCAGGTGATCATGAAATATGGATGTTAATCACTCTATTCCAACATTTCATATCCACTTTTTAGGAGGTAATTTAAATAAGACCTTCAGCCATAATGTTTATGGCTGGATAATCAGCAAGGCTATTATTCAGTGTTTTGGAAGATCGTCTTCATCCTGAAAAAATGTAATTAGGAGTTGGAGTTAGACCACCTTTTGTGAATTTATTCTAAAATGAGTTCTACTGTGAACTTGCATTCCGACTTGTGACTCTTGTGTGTATGTGATAAAAATATGTCCACAAGGGGGCTTCATTTTCTTATTTTTCAGCTTTTGCTTTCAATAATAACTATTTTGTTGTTGTTTTGATTCCAAAAATAGAAGCATTTACTTTTTTTTGATAATCATTTGTCATCACTAAAAATAACTTTGAGATCCAGAGACAGAGGAAGAATCAGAGCAGCAAAGTCTTAGTTAAGTCATAACTGAAGACAAATAGTAAGATAGTGAATTCAGGAACATTTTACACCCCTCATGTGATATTCAAAACAAAGGCACAGTTTTTAAATATGAGGGCGCTAATTAGGATTATAAAAATATTTATTTATTTTGATGAGGGAGAGACAGCCAGAGAGAGTGAGAGAAAAGTGAGAGAAAAGACCAGAGCACTGGTCAGCTTTGGATCTAGTGGTGCAGAAATTGAACATGCAAATCTGATGCACTGTTGTTGGAATATCTCACTTTTAAATTCCACAAGTCCCCCCCTTTTTTTATTGCCACTGGGGTTATTGCTGACGCTGGGTGTCAGCACTGCAAATCCTCCATTGCTCCCAGGGACCATTCACCCCCCTTTTTTTTCCTTTCTTTCTTTCTTTCTTTCTTTCTTTCTTTCTTTCTTTCTTTCTCTCTCTCTCTTTCTCTCTTTCTTCCTTCCTTTCTAGTTTTTATCAGGTAGGACAGAGAGAAACTTCCAGCGCCATCCACTTTGTCCCACGTAACGCAATGCCATCTTTTTAGTGACCAAGTAGTGTTCCATTGAATAGATTGCCCCTAAGTTCTTTATCCAGCCATGTGCGGATGGCTATTTAGGTTAGTTCTATAGAGAAACCATAATTTGAACAATAGATTGATGACAGTTCTGGTGTCTTTAAAAATTGATGTCTTCAATGAAAATCCTCAGTGGGTATTTGCCAAATGACAAGATATATGCACATACACTGGAAAGATGGTCATAAAATAGATAAACTATCATTCCAAGTTATGGAAGAATGTTACAGACAAAACAAAATCCACTACCCACATGGTTTCAACAGCGGTACTCTTCACATTCCAGTCATACGAAGTCACAACCACCTTTTAAGCCAAAGCCAATGGACACATAAAGCTAATCTTTGCTTAATGCATCTGAAGCATCAGGTGAAGCCTATCCTAGGCACCTACTTATTTTATATCATTTACTACTCATAAAAATGCCATCATTCCTAGCTCACTGATGAGGAAATTAAGATACAGAGACATTAAGAAACATGCCCAAGGTTTTAGAACTAAAGCGGCATTCATATCTACTATGAAAATGTAGGATTTCCACATACTTTTTCATCTACTTTTCTCAGGATCCAGTTCAAGTATTTATTAGATGATCAATAGGTGTGAGGTAACGTATTTCATCAACTGCCTGCCCCTCTGAGGAGAAGAGCCCTTCAGACCAGAAAGGTATGAAACTGCTACAGTTGAAGAAGCTGGTAACAAGCACAGGTAAGACCTATCCAGAGAGCAAAGAATGGCACATGGGCTTGAGAATATGCCTGGTATTTTTGCAAACAAGATCTTTATAAGACAGATGGAAATGTGAAGATGTAGTGGTAAAGGCTCCTGTTTTTAGTGGATGTGAAATGACATGTGACTGCATGGTTATGGAAACTCAAAATAGCCTAGTGCCACCAGACATGATTCAGTGTTGGAATAAACATTTAAAAGTTCAACGTGTTCAAATTTTTTGATTTTTTTTTTTTTTTTTTTACCAGAGCACTGCTCAGCTCTGGCTTGTGGCAGTGCAGGGGATTGAACCTGGGACTACAGAGCCTCAGGCATGAGAGTTTCTTTGCATAACCATTATACTATTTACCCCTGCAAATTCAACGTGTTCAAAAACGAGCTCCTCATTTGGTATTTTCCAAACCCTCTTCCTCTACAGCTCTTCCCATTTCCATTGTCGGAGACTATATATATATATATATATATATATATATATATATATCTACATTTTTTAAAAATTTTATTTTCCCTTTTGTTGCCCTTGTTGTTTTAGTTATTATTATTGTTGATATTGTCATTGTTGGATAGGACAGAGAGAAATGGACAGAGGAGGGGAAGCCAGAGAGGGGGAGAGAAAGACAGACACCTGCAGACCTGCTTCACTGCCTGTGAAGTGACTCACCTGCAGGTGGGAAGCCAGGGGCTCGAACTGGGATCCTTATACCAGTCCTTGCACTTTGCACCATGTGCCCTTAACCAGCTGTGCTACCGCCCGACTCCTAGGAGACTATCTTTCTACTTGTCGAGGCCCAAGACACTTTTCATTGTTTTGCTTCTCTCTGCATCTAATTAATCAGAAACTGTGTTGGTTTTCCCTGAATTCACTATATACACCCCGAATCTGATCACTTTCACCATCCTTGCCACTTATGACAACTCTCTTCTTTTCCCTCTCTCTAGGGTTATTGCAATTTTCTCCTAATGAATCTTTCGGATTCTACTTTTGCCCATTCCACCTGTCCTCCACTTCTCCTCCTCCTCCTCGTCTTCCTCCTCCTCCTTGGATAGAGACAGAGAGAAGTTGAGAAGAGAGGGAGGATAGAAAGGGAGAGAGAGAGACCTGTAACACTACTCCACCGTTTGTGAAGTCTGCTTTCTGCAGGTACGGACCAGGGACTTGAACCCGGTTCCTTGTGCATTGTAATGTGTGCACCACTGCCTGACCCAAATTCCATTTGTTGTAAACATGAAAGCCACAGGGATTCTGTTATGATCTAAGTCAGCACACCGATGTCCTGCCATGATTCTGATAGCTCTCGTGTAAAAATCAGAGCTTCCCTTAGTGGCCTTCCAGAATGCATGGCATTTAACTTGTGTTCCGTTTTTGACTCATCTCCCTTTTGATCTGTCTTCTCACTTGTTCAGGTGACCTCTTTGTAGTTCTTCAAGCAGACCAGGTTCACTCCTGCCTTAGGACTGTTGTCTCCACCCGAATGTTCTTCCCCTCAATACCACAAGTCATCTAAAAACCTTCCTGTTTGTTTTTCAATAAAGCTAATAACAGTAAGCACTAGAAGGTGCCTATCACTTATGTGTGACAATCTGACGTCTCTGCTCAAACATAAACATCAAAAAGAGACTTTTCTTGACCACACAGCACAGTGACATCCATCTCTGTCACCCTCCTTGCCCTGACTAGTATGTACACATTGATTCATTTATTCGTTGTCTGACCTCCCCACTAGAGTGTAAATGCTGCCAGAACAGAATCTTTGTTCACTCTTGTATTAATAGTGACTTGAACGTAGTTAGTACTTAATAGAGATGTTTCAAAGACTGGAGTGACATTGAGCACCTGTTCTGTGTCAGGTGCGGTGCCAGATGTCAGTCAGAGAGCAAAGAAGCACACTTGCTCAGCAATGGGCCCGCGAGTAGATGACTGGATGGAACTAGAATCGAAGAGAGTCTTAGACGCAGGCTTTTCTCTCCTCTCCTCCCTTCTGTTCATCAATAAATCAGTAAGCCAAACCTCCCACTGGAAACCCATAGAAGGCAACACCTAGCTGGCTTAGTATCCAGCTTGCCCTTTGTACTGGACAGAGAAGAGAAACTGTTGTTCCCAACCTGACACAGAGAATGGGAAGGGGTGTGAGTCTAAAGAAAATAAAGAGAAAGAAAGGCTTGTATAAATCCAAATGTAGTAATTTCCTGATTATCTTTGCAATGAATGCAAAGAATCCACAGATAATCTGCAAGCAACTTACTCTGAAAAGGGGTGTTCAACACCTGCAGCCTTGGAGCTTAGTTTAATTGCACCAAGATCTGAAACCTAACCCACGAATGTGCCAAAGCATTGCTTCTAAACTGAATGATCTTTTCCACATGTGTGTTTCCACTTTTAAACGTGTGTGTGTGTGTGTGTGTGCGTGCGTGCGCGCGCAGATGTACTCATTAATAAAATAAAGTTCATGTGAAGAGGCTGGTGGGAGGTTTCTAGCAGTATGGGTAGTTTTGATTAGTAAAGACCTCTAGGTATTAATTACTAGGTGAGGGCCTAGAAAACAGCTTCCTTTTTTTTTTTTTTTTTTTTAGAAAAGGATGTTTATCACGTTTCCATAATAGAACAAGCTTTCGAGGCTGGCACGAAGGAAGTTTCACATTACGGAAACTCTGCAGCTTGCACTGGAAAGGAGTCAGGAAGGACCTGCTGCATGGCATGGCACTGCCGGTGGCGCGGCCCATCTACAGAATGGCCTCTGGGCAACTGGGTGACTGACCCCATTTTGGAAATGAAGCAGTTGAAGCCCAGAGCGACACAAATCGGGCTGACCCTAAAACTCGGCTTTTCCCACTAGCTCCCTCGCCCCGCTCTCTTTGAAGGGTGGAGGAGGTTGAAGAGCTGAGGTTTCTCTTTGTAATGAAGAAATCAAATGGAAATGAGCCCTCGGGATTGATTTATGGGTCAACTACCCGGTCAATACTTGCTTTTGGCAAACGGAGAAAATTATTTCTCTTGGAAAAAAAAAAAAAGCAGGAAGGAGAGTTAAAGTCAAGTTCTTTGAAAGCTAATCCATTACATGTTCTAAATGGCCCTCAGAGTGGCTGGGGCCCAGCTGCACATGGATCTGCTGCTGAAACCAGCTGGTTCTCTCTGGTACATCTGTCCATCATCAGCCCCAAACAAAGGCTTAGGCTTAATTAGCCACTCTTAGCATTTTATATTTGCAAAGTGCTCTGCCATTAATCTAATTCATTATTCCACATAATAACCTAAGTAGGTTGATGGAACCAAGTCAGGGGAAGCTAAGTGATTTAAGGTGGCCTTTCTGGAATGATTATCAGGGGAATCTGAGGCTGCGCAGTGGGAAATCTGTAGGCCAATCTTGCTTTCATGTTCTTCCCTTTTCTTCGCTTTGGTCCTAAGTATAATAATAAAGCATATGCAACCGATTATTCTAATATTCCATTTCCATTTTGTTTCTAGATTCATGAAATGTTCAAAGTGGCTAGTGGTCTGAAGCATTCTCTCCCTAATTTTATGTTTTATTAAATAGAACCACCAAGTACTATTTCTAATCACAACAAACAAAAATAGCATTTGGTTGTGAGCTCCTGTTTTGAATTAAGCAGATTCAGAACTCTGTCTCTCTCTTTATAGAAATGCATTGGGTACTGGTTTTTTTTTTTTATTTTGAGGTCTGGGACCTTTGTTTATAAGGAATCACAACTCTCAGGGCTTGCTTATATAACAGAAAATGTAGAGGCTTAGCAAGCCATGGAGCAGGCCTTTATTAAATCGTGTTGTGAAGGGAATGCTTCTCTGGAGTTGGACAGTCTGACCGTGCTTCTTTGTTCCTTGCTGTGAGTCCCTGAGGGCAACTAAGAGGACATTTCTATCTATTCCATGATGTGGAGACCTGTGGGCCTCCAGCTTTACTGATGGGTGAACATTTTCAAAAGGTGATTGGAATGTGAACATCAAGCTTTTTCTATTACTAGCTTGCTTGGTGCTTGGGAGTCAGACTAGTAAAACTCTCCTGGGCCCTGGGCCCATATGGGGTCCTTCTCATTTCTGTTCTGCATAGGATTTTATTTATAGTCCAACTGATATATCACCCACCTCTTGGCAGAAGTGTGGGAGTTTAATTCTCATCCAAGAACTGAATCAGAAACAGGACTGGGTCTTTCCCGATTAACTCTCTTTCCCCTCTTGACAGAAAATAGCTCGAGACAGGTGAATAACTAGAATTTATCTGGAAGGGGGATGGTATTATCTACTCCCTTCAAACTTTGATTTTTTTTAGGACTGCCTACTATGTTTATTGATATTTCAGAACTAACTTGTGTTTGTGGCACTGCATGCACAATCTTTGCCAGTAAGTATATGCATTGGTCCTGAAATAATAAAATGCAGATGATGGCTGTGTTTTCAAACTTTCAAAAGATTTTTCTGGAGACAGTAGTTTTCCTCTTTTACTATGTTATTGGAGAGGAGGAGATGGGAACATGTTCTAGACCACTATTGATGTTCTTTGAACTCTGGGTTTTGGCAGGAATGGATTCAGTGACCTCCGTGACTGTATCCTCAAACTTGATAGAGGAAATCAAACACAAGAGGAAGGAATGGGAAGGCTTTTGCTGAAGATTCAAGCTGACCAGAGTGGCATTTCTTCTTCTGAAGGAGCAATGTCAGGAGACTTTAATTTTCAGGTTACTGATGGTTTGAATTTTGCACCAAGACAAATGTTTAGCATCACAGCTTGAGTTCTGGTGATAAATTTAGAAGTAAACAAGGGACTGAGCATCTTTACAGGTAAGATTTTAACTTGAATCAGTGTTGGGTTCAAATAGCTTCTTTTAAAAATTTTATTTGGAAAATTTTACCCACATAGTATAAATTGTCATCCTTTACTGTTGTAGAATTATAACAATAATAGTTATAAAGTCCCAGGGAGAAAAAAATGATCACTTTGGAGGATTTCAATGAGAACAAGACTGGGTCATTTTGTTCTCTCTGTCTTCTACTCCTCTTCCTCAGCAGAGATCATCTTGATGCAGAGGGATAGGGGTACTGCAGAAGCAGACATGCGTGCGCTTCCTGTGTACTTCTCTTTCCCCTCCCCACCCCAACTTCAAACTTGCTTCTGAGAGCCCTTTTAGAAGCAAGAAGAGCCACAGGCTCTGCAGTGCAGTGACTGTCTGGAGCCTGGATTTTTCTTTCTTGAATACAAAAATACTTGTACGAGGGGACTCAGTGGGATTTTGCTAAGTACTTTGGGAGCTCTGCAGCGTCTTGACTATTAGAAGCCAGGAATTTCAGACAGACAGATTCAGCTGGAAAGAGTTAAAATGAACATCTCTGGCTCAATATTCTCATTTTTGTAATACGAGATTTTTGTAATAAATGAGATTTATCCAGTGCAAAGGAGGGGAAAAATTGAACACATTATCACCCTTGTCTCCAAAGTACACAGTCCAGGAAATAACAAAACAACAACAACAGCAACAATAACAACAGACGACTCTATACATTGTGACATATTTAATGAATAGACATTGCTAGTAAGATATAGATGGATAATGATACTGATACTAAATTAGGGTTACTCTACTGCCAATACTGATACTGATACTAAATTAGGGTTACTCTACTGCCAATCCAGCCACTTATTCATAGCCATTGGAAAGGTTTTGCTTTTTTTTTGTTTGTTTATTTTTGTTTTTGTTTTTTAATTCCAGTGTCTGGGCCTCACCCACACCAACTGGATGGGGGTCTGGGGTGGAACGTCACCATCAGGACTTCTTGTTTAAGTTCTAGGTGATTCTGATGCATAACCAGATTGAACCCTATGGGACTAGGACTGGGCACTGAAATCCTCTTGTAACCTTTTTTACTTTTTTTTTTTTTTTTTTTTTTTTACCTCCCAGGGTTTTGCTGGGGGTAGGCACCTGCACTATGAGTCCACTGCTCCTAGAGGCTATTTTCCCCCTTTTGTTGCCCTTGTTATTATTATTGTTGTTATTGCTGTCATTGTTGTTGGATAGGACAGAGAGAAACTGAGAGAGGAGGGGAAGACAGAGGAGAAAGATAAGACACCTGCAGACCTGCTTCACCACTTGTGAAGCGATACCCCTGCAGGTGGGGAGCCAGGGGCTCCAACTGGGATCCTTAACATCGGTTCCTGCGCTTTGCGCCACGTGCACTTAACCTGCAGGACTATCGCCTGACCCTCATCTTGTAACCTTTTTTATCTAGGTTTCATCTGCGATACAGTCACCAGAATCTGGCAGGATTTGTCATTTAGTGAGATAATGTCAGTCGACGATGTGATTGTGAATGATGGCTAGTGCTTACGTACTTCTGGAGTTAGCCTGGAGAAGAGTCACTAAAACATAATGAAAAAAGAAATAAAAAAATTTTTAGGAGGTTTTAAAATTTTTAGATTCCTTCAGCAGATAAGTTCATGAAAAGAAACTCAGCTTTGAAACCCAGTGAAAAGTATGCTGGCCTGCATCCTTGCAGTCTGGCACCTCTTTCTGCCTCAGCATTTTCTCCTGAGAATAAGTACGCTGTGTCTATCAATTAGGGGGCCATGTGAATTTAAAAAAAAAAGGAAACTACTGCTCCTTAGTCATCAGAAAGACACTATAATCTGTAAAATTATGTTCAAAATCATCAGAGTAGATTTGCTTGATGCAAAAATTCAAAAGCATTTGTTTTAGCTAAACTTTGATATAGTTGTTAATGACAGTTGTGTTTGAATAAAGGAGAGAGTTCTAGCTAATACATTCTGGTGTCTGGTGTGTGTGTGTGTGTGTGTGTGTGTGTGTATGCATTCCAAACTTCCTTATTATTACCTTCATGGCACTATATAAAATATGTATTGTTCTTAGCTCTCGGTTTCATATTTAGATATAGGCCCGTGCCTTTCCCGACAAAACCTCGTCTCTGGGTGCCCATCAACACTTTCCCATCATTTTCATGCTTTCCTCGAATCTCAAAGTGAGCCTGCTCCATTTCTGTGTTCCCTCTGGCACACCAGCTGTTACTTTTGATTTCTGGGTCCCTCTCTCCCTAGGCTATGACTTGTCTGATCTCTAGCTCCTGGCCAGTGGAAAAAAGAATGATGTTTTCAATGTACATTTTCACTGTGGCACTTACATTTGCTCAAATCTTACCTTGGATGGGGGGAGAACTGGGCAATTTTAGAGTTAACTGCTGATTTTAGAGTTAAGATGGCCACTTGGGGGATGGCCATCTGTTCCAGTTGGTTTTGCCTTTTTTTTTCTACCCTAACACCCCCAAGTGGCAGTGGCCTCCTCTGTTCTATGTAGATTCCCTCATGTGAACAGAGTCCTGATGACCATAGCTCCTTGTCTTCATCATCATCTTCTTCTTCCTTCTTCTCCTCTTCTTCTTCTCTTAGTGATATTTATTTATTTGCTTCTTTATTTGATAGAAACAGAGAGAAACTAAGAAGGGAGGGGGAGACAGAGGGGAAGAGAGAGACACCTGCAGCCCTGCTTCACCACTTATGAAGCCTTTCCCCCTGCAGATGGGGACCAGGGGCTTGAACCCAGGTTCTTGCTTACTGTAATGTGTGCACTTAGCCAGGTGCACTTGGCCCCTTCTCCTGGTCTTCTGTCCAGGGGTTCAATGGAGCCTTGCTCAGCCAGGCTTCTGCAGCTGTCTCCCAGGGTGTTGGTCCCTCCTCTGTGTAAAGTCCTAAGTGATAACAGATGCCTCGCTGTTCCCTCAGGGTCTTCCTCTGTCAGATTCTGCTGGCAACAGGCTGCAAGTGACCTCTACCTTCTCATCTGTCAGCCCATCTGTCAGCCCACCCCAGAGGCCAAGGAGGAAGGGAAGAAGTGTACCCCACCTCTGCGGTGACTCTGGATTTGAGCTGCCAGACGCTGTTGCTCTTGGCAGACTCAAATTAACCTGTGTGTTCTGAAGCATCAGAGGATGTCAGCTGTTTATAGAATTATAGATTTTATAGAACTATACTAGGAGGAAATCGACTCCTACTATAGAAGGGACACTCAGACACCATGGATACCTTTGTTTTTATGGTGTCTTTAACCATTTTATCTACTACACTGCCCTAAGGACTTACAGGAAAGAAAGTATATCAAGCAAACTTTGCAGTACGCCATGTTTTGGTCGTCTCTGTTCAGCAGATGAAAACACTGATGCCGTGGAAGGTTCACAAACAGCCCCAGAACAGGAGTCATGAACACCAAGATTACTGCCAAGTCTGAGCCTAAGCCCTGTGTTCAAATCCCAAAAAGCTAACATCAGTATAATATATGCTATTAAAAAGACTCCCTTCTCAGAAACCTCCTCCCCTCTCACCAGTCAAAGGTAGCCCTGGAAGTGAAGTGAAAAAAAAATGTATGAAATATTGCACTTTGTAGTGACATTGATGGAACTCTATGGCATCATGATAAAGAAAATACACTAGACAAAGACAGATACTACACGATCTATTTACATGTAGAATTTAAAATAAAAAACCAAGTTCATAAATATACAGAAAACCAGCCAATTGGTGGTTGACTGAGGTGGGTGGTAAAGGGGTGAAGAGGGTCAAAAAGTTAAAAAAAATAAAAGTAAAGGACTTATAAAACAAAACACAGTTAAGGTGATGGTCCCCTGTTATACAGGAGTAAACAAAAAGGTAAAGTAGGGAAAGGTCCCAAAGAAAATCTGAAGATGGGGCAGTTGGATGTCTTTTTTAAGTGGGTGAGAACATTTAGGTTCTACTGCCTCGGAAAATGTGACTTATATCCTCCTATATGTATATAAATTAAACTGACCACGGTCATTATGTTACATGTTAGGCCGGACCTTTTCCATTTTATAACAGACTTTATGCTTTTATTTATTTATTTATTTTTGATTTATTTATTTATTTTTTACTTTTGTACCTTTTTACTAGCCTCCTCCATAACTTCTCAGGTGCTTCATGTCTATGTGAGGAGTTTGATTTAAAAAAAAAAACATTTGAAATAAACATCCAGTTTGAAATAAAACACCCAGCTAAGTGCACAAAGTACTAAGCACAAGGACCTGTAGCAGGGACTTCATAAGTGGTGAAGCAGGTCTGCAGGTCTACCTTTCTCTCTCCCTTTCTATATCCCACTCCCCTTTCAGTTTCTCTCTGTCCTACCCAATAAAATGGGGTGTGTGTGTGGGGGCGGGGGGAGGAAAAAATCGCCACCAGGAGCAGAGTATTCATAGTGCTGGCACTGAGTCCCAGCAATAAACCTGAAGGCAAAAAAAAAAAAAAAGAAAGAATAAAGAGAGTTTCACTACCTGGCAGCATTCACGTGCTTTAAATGTGTGCTCTGAATCTTCACGAAGGTTCCTTGAAGCCCCTTTCCTCCCATGACCCGAAAGCTGTGGCCAATGATGTGGACAGTGCCGGAAACGGAACTGGAACTTTCACAGTCATAAAGTCTCCTAGACTTGGGAGTCTTGGTGCAAGTCAGTTCTAACAACAGCACAGAGGAAGTTTCCCTGTTTACACAGGACCTGCAGAGTAGCACCCACACCCCGCAGCTGGGCCCAGCTGTGCGCCCCTGAAGAACAGGGTTCTCGCATGGCCCCTGGTCTCCATGCTGGAAAGCCCAGCAGTTGCCCTTTACTCAGACAGTGACTCCTTTCTGTTGTATCTTTTTTTTTTTTTTTTTGCCTCCAGGGTTATTGCTGGGGCTCGGTACCTGCACTACGAATACACTGCTCCTGGAGGCTATTTTTTCCCTTTTGTTGCCCTTGTTGTCTATCATTGTTGTTAATATTATTGTTCTCGTCCTTGTTGGATAGGACAAAGAGAAATGGAGAGAGGAGGGGAAGACAGAGAGGGGGAGAGAAAGATAGACCCCTGCAGACCTGCTTCACCGCCTGTGAAGCGACTCCCCTGCAGGTGGGGAGCTGGGGGCTCGAACCAGGTTTCTTACTCCGCTCCTTGCGCTTTGCACCAGGTGCGCTTAACCTGCCATGCTACTGCCTGCCCCCCTCTGTTGTATCTAAAGCAGACATTTTGTAGTGAGCATATGATGAGACACAACTATCCCAAAATACTAAGCAAACTAAAGCTATGTAGCTAATAAATTAGAAGGCCTTTTTTTTTTTTAATTACTAAAGATGATTTAAAAGAAAACTGAAAGCATAGCTGCAGGGGTGAATCCTGCAGGATATATCAGCATGTTTTCGTATTTGATATGTAAGACATAATTTGGAGGATCATTTACTGGAGTCTAGTTACGTGAGTGTACGTAAATATGTCCATTTAACCTGCATCCAGAGCCAGCTGTTTTAAAGTTGACTGGTACTTTGCCACAATCACAACCCGCATAATTTTATTTTTAGTCCTATAACTTTAATGGGGTGAGCCTCTAAAATTTGTGATTTGTTGTGTTCCTTTTACACCCCGGGAACCTGAGGGGTGATGTTTACTTATATGTGATTTCCTATCTTAAACTGTATATTTCCAAGTATTTTTGAATATGACTTTTTCATTTGCCATTTAACTTATTTTTCCATCCTGAAACAATATGTTTACAGATTTGATAGTTGATTTGACTATAGCTTTATGACACTAAAGAGTAAGAAGTGCCTCAAAATCAGGTTTAGGGAAAAAACAGCAAATGTGAACCTCTTTTGACCTTTGAGACATTTTTCTCCAGTGTTAAGTGGCAGAACTGAACTTGATTTTTGCTTTGCAATTGCCTTTGTCTGGGATGTATTTGAGGGAGTAGATCATGAGACTAGCCAAGGCTCTGGACGTGACCCTGCAAAGAGGAAGTATAAACTCTTCTTTTCCCCCTTCCTCCACAAATAGATTTTTTTTTGCAAGGATTGCAAAGATTAGAATGAGAACAACATTCTGTGGGGAGCTTATTGTGCCCCCAAAGCATAGAAGCCTCTTTAACTTCAATTTGCAGTTTAAATACTGACAAAAATGATAATAATCTTATGAAGATGACCTGACTCTGATCCTAGTTTAAATTCTTTTCTGATGACCATGATGAAAATAATGATGATGATGACGATTTTCCATCTTAAATATACAACCCTTCAGTCTAGATCAGGGGTGGGGAAAGTCTGACTATGGGCCTTTCAACACCTTTTTGTCAGGCCCTGCCAAGGGAATGGCACGGGGTCTCAAAAATTCAATAAATCTAGGCGTTTTCTTCATAGCAAATTAAATGTCAGATTTTAAGTTGATAACCTTATTTGGTCCATGAGTAATGTTATAAATACCCAAAGTTTCTCCACCTCTGGTCTAGATGATCTGGATGATTGGGTAACCAGATTCTAGTCAGCTATGCTGCAGTAAGAAACAACTGTAAAGTCTCAGTGACTTGAAAACAAGCCCACCATTTATTTCTCACTGACATGTGGGCAGTAAGCTGACTGTGGGGGTGATGAGAAGTGAAAGGAGCAGCCCATGCCTTGGACATTGCTCTATTTGCCCCAGAAACAGTGATGGGATGGTGAAACCACAGTGTGATAAAGTACTGTGTGTGTGTGCTGACAGCTCATTGGCTGAAGAAAGGTACATGAGGAAAGATGATGTCAGTGAGGTGGGAATAATAATCATCTCTTAAGGAATAAGATCAGGGTTTCATCTACCACAGATGACTAGCCTGGTCACCTGAAAAAATGTTGTTAATACATTTAGAATCTGTCTTCCTATGGGTCTGCCTTCCTTTAGTATAGGACACATTTGCTAGCAGGAATGAAAATTGCAAGTCAGTGAGAAAACTCTAGGGAAGGCAAAATCTTGAATGATTAAACCCCAGTAATTATAAGGTTTTCTTTCCTGGAGGCCGGGCAATGGGTTAAGCACTCGTGGTGAGAAGCACAAGGATCCCAGTTCGAGCCCTCGGATCTCCACCTGCAGGTGGATGGCTTCATGAGCAGTGAAGCAGATCTGCAGGTGTCTATATCTCTCTCCCCCTCTCTGTCTTCCCCTCCTTTCTCCATTTCTCTCTGTCCCATCCAACAACAATGACATCATAACAACAATAATAACCACAACAACGATTAAAAAAAAGGGCAACAAAAAGGGGAAAAATAAATAAGGTTTTCTTTCTTTGTCTCATTATTGCTCCTATTTTAAGAACCAAGAAACAAAACATTAATGATGACAGGTGTTAGCTGGAGCCAACCATGGTATTGCTTTGAACTTTAGGACAATAAGTGACCTTTTTCCCAGCTCTGAGTCCTCGGGAGAAGGTCTTTCTCAAGTCTGGAAGCACAGTGTGAACAAAACCATAAGGCAGTTTTGATGTCAGAGGAGTTTCATTATTTTACAGTGGACCAGTTATGTGGCACTTCTCACCACACACACACACACACACACACACACACACACACACGTTTCTTCCCCAGAGCAAGTGCCTACTATGATTGTGCCTTTTTCCAGTATTTTGAATCCTTCCATTATTTCTATATTTGAGACTGTCTCAAGCCTAGCTGTGATGACTCCTGTCTCCTCACAATACCATCTAAAATATACTCAAGAGTTTAGAAATTCTGCACAGCAGTCACACTGTGTGTGTGTGTGTGTGTGTGTGTGTGTGTAGACCATAATTTAGGAGTTAGGCTTCCTGTTCCTGCAGTGAGTCCCTTAGCCTCTAAAGTCAGAAGAAGGGACTCCGGAATGTTGTTGAAACCTCAGTTTCCTCATTTGTAAAGCAGCAGTTTCCTCATTTGGAGGGGACAGAAGTAACCATTTTTAAACATTCACTGGGCCTCTGGGCCTCTGGCACTGTGCTAAATGCTGTTCTGTATTATTTCTGAACTTTCTTCACTAGCATGGGTCCTAAAGCACAGGCAAGCGAAGCAAGTTGTTCACAGTTACAAGGCTCAGAAATAATGAGTCAGAATTTGAACCTAGAACCTTGACTCTGGATCGTTCTTCTCCACTAGGAATCTGCTTATGGGTTGACATGGATAACACATCTAAGATGCTCAGCACATGGCCTCGTCTGTAGTGGAGACTAAGTCAGTGGTATTACCATCTGAGACAGCTATTACCATCTTTTTGTCCTTGGAAATGTGAGTAGTTTCATTGCTCTTGGTGTAGCCAAAAGACTCGTTTCACAGGAGAAGACAATTTTCTGGGGCAGAGGAATTGGTTGCCCTGAAGTGCTGCAGCCACAGAATGACTGGAAACGAGGTCATTAGAGAAGAATGGCATTGGTTTTGCCTTGTGACCCCCTTACTGTCAGCCTCAGGGGAGCCTCTGGTGTCTTGGAATGTATTACCTTGACTAGTGGTGGAAGGAAGAGGCCTAGAGAAGTGCCTGGGGGTGGTTTCTTTCCTGGATTAAGTGCTGTGCCCCTGGGTTCTGCTGGGTGCAGGAAGAATGAATGCAGCCTGGGGCTACTGCAGTTCTGCAGACCCCAAAGGAGGGTATCAAAGCAGAACGTCATTGAGACTCGCCCTAGGAAGATGACGTGTTTGTGCAGGATATGTTGGACTAAAATTTGACAAAGATTTATTATTATTATTTTTGTCACTGCCATGTTTATTGCTGGAACTCAAGGCCTACATGATGACTTCACTGTTCTTAGCAGCTATCTTTTTTCCCTTTTTCTATTTTGATAAAGAGTGAGAGACAGAGAGCTAGAGCGGAAGAGAGACAGAGAGGAGAGGCACCTACAGCACTGCTCCATCACTCTTGAATTTTCCTTTCTTGCTGGTAGGGACCAGAGGCTTATATCTGGGTCTTTGAGCATGGTCTCATGTGTGCTCAGTCAGTTCACGTACCACTTGGCCCTTTGAGATTTTTAAGTGTAAATTTCTTTTTTTTTTTTTTTTACAGAATTTATTTTTATTTTTTATTATTTATTTTCCCTTTTGTTGCCCTTGTTATTTTGTTGTTGTAGTTATTATTATTGTTGTTGATGATGTCATTGTTGTTGGATAGGACAGAGAGAAATGGAGAGAGGAGGGGAAGCCAGAGAGGGAGAGAGAAAGATAGACACCTACAGACCTGCTTCACCGCCTGTGAAACATCTCCCCTGGGTGGGGACCCGGGGGATCAAACAGGGATCTTTGCGCCAGGTGCGCTTACCTCGCTCCTCTACCGCCTGACCCCCAGGCGTAAATTTCATTGTACACCACTTCCTCTCTATTCTAGTAGTCCTAAAGAACTTCAGTGATGTGCGGCGGGTGGCAGGTGTGGAGACAGCTCTGCAAGGGTATGAACCAAAATGTGTGCTCACAGTGTGGGTTATTTTTCTGCATATGAACACAGCACACACTTAGTGAAAAAAATAAAATTAAAAAATGTTAAAGATGTAAATTTGTATTATATTTTATTTATTGTTATTTTAGATATATTTTTTTCCTCCAGAGTTATCATTGGGGCTCAGTGTCAGCACTACAAACCCACCACTCACAGAGACCATTTTATTCCTTTAATTTAATAAGACTCAATAGAAATTGAGAGGGGAAGGAGAGACAGAGAGGGAGAGAGTGAAATAGACGCCTGCAAACCTGCTTCACCACTTATGCAGCACCCATCCCTGCAGATGGGGACGAGGGCTTGAACCTTGCACGGGTCCTGCTTAACCAGGTGCGCCACTGCCCAACCCCACCCCCACGGTACATTTATATTTTAAAACAGCAAGGGCATCAATACATTCAGTTATTATTACTGAGTTTATAAATTCAATTGATGTCAATCCGAGTGCTTTCTAACTCGTTTAGCTTGTGTGCTTAAAATGAACATTCTTATTTGTGACTTGGGAAGAGGAAGTTTAATTTTTCATCTCCCTGGCTTCTCCAGGTACCAGAGTCCATTTCCTTTTTCACACACGACTGGAGCGTGAATCCTTTTCTAAAATCTTCAGTTTTCTCAGCTTTGTCAAATGTGGGAAGCTGGTCAACCCTCAGCTATATTATGAGGACATACTTCCTACAGCCCTAGAATATTTTGGCATTGTGAAGGAGATGGTGTCAAGACCTGAGAGGTGAGGAAGGTGATGAAGAACCCTTCTCTGGTGTCACTTACTGTGACCGTGTGTTTATTGGCATGTGTTATGCGCTCTGAGTAATCCTCCTCAGTCTGACTGTTGAATAGATTGCTCAAGGAAAAATGTCAGTGGTAAAAGGAATTTAGAACAATTCGGCCATGTTCAAGTCTTCAAGTGGCTTCAGTTGTAAGTTGGAATCTTGTGTTAGTTTTTCTAATTTCAAGTCAGATCCAATTCAGTGTCCAATAAATCTGGAGGATTTTTTTTAGTAATTGATGGGTTGGATCCTTTTTTGGTCCAACTCTCTATCATCTTCAACTGAGGTAGGCAAAAATATTGCATTATTTGCACATAAAATCCACACTCTTTCTTCCTTTTGTTGGATAACTAAAGATAATTTGAGTTAGTATTTCTGGATGGGTATTGCTTATGAAAGCAACTGCGCGATACTCCCCATCATTCTTTGGCAAAGTAATGGTGAGGAGAAATATTTGTTATGTTATAGTTCCAAATGTTTTCTTATTCTATAATAAAATTACTATTATTTCAAATTATGCCATGACAACCTACCAAAATAAACAAGTAACATTCTTGTTTTTCACTATATTACATCTGCCAGAATGGGAAAAAGCTAAACCACAAAAATGTGTGCTGCAAATCTTTTATCCGAAGAATTCAACATGTGAATACACAGCAGAGCTAAATCATAAGTATTTAAATGAAATAAAAGCTCTTGGCCAATTTCGAGAAATGATCGCTCATTTCAAAGAATGCATGAACAAAGTAAGAATTGAATTCCTTAAAGCACTATTCTTTTCCAAGTAGAGCATGAGGCTAATTGAATGATTTTCATTCTAGTGCCTGTTTAGATCATTTAGAACTATTAAAGAGCCGTGTCCTGGCTTTGAGGTCTGTGGTGCCTGACTTTTTTCTTTCCCGTAAAGCCTGTCAGTGCATTTTAGCCATTGTGCTGCTGTGGATGGAAAACTGTCTTACCCTCTGCTTGCTGCTGCCAGGCAGATCAAGGTTTCTAGGGCCATATTGACAAAACTATGCAATCATTTCTGGGTTATGAATTTTGTCTAATTACCATTTCTCCCAGAATCACTCACTCACCTCTGAGGATCCTTGCCATGTATAATGACATTCAGGTGATAGTCACACACTCCAGAGATTAGAACTTCATGCCTGTGGGGCTATCTTTACTTTCTACATGCATGTGACAAAATCAAGATGGCTTGAATATCTGCTACTTCCCAATGACTCATTCCTAGTGTGCTCTCCTTTGGTAGTTTTATTTTAAGGTTTACATACCTTTACTTACATTATTCCCATGAGAATCTGCTTTGTAGATAGCCAGTAGGCATATTTTAGTTCTATTCCAAAGGGCCTGTGGCTATACTAGTTTATTTATTTATTTATTTTTTCCTGAGCCTGAAATCTGATATGTAGGTGGATCCTAGTTATTGGCTGGGGAGATGATATCATGAGTAGAAAAAAGACCAGAAAGCTGGATCAGGGAAGAGAGTAGTTCCCTAATATGGGAAAGGGGTATAGATACTGTTGACTGTAAACCCCATCGATTTGATGTGATCTGGGGCCCATATTCAGCTTAGGAGCCTATGTAACCTCTGCATCCCTGTAGATCTGATGCTTCCAGTGAGACTTTCTTTTTTTTTTTTTTAATTTATTTATTCCCTTTTGTTGCCCTTGTTGTTTTATTGTTGTAGTTATTATTGTTGTTGTTGTCGTTGTTGGATAGGACAGAGAGAAATGGAGAGAGGAGGGGAAGACAGAGAGGAGGAGAGAAAGACAGACACCTGCAGACCTGCTTCACCGCCCGTGAAGCGACTCCCCTGCAGGTGGGGAGCCGGGCTTTGAACCGGGATCCTTATGCCGGTCCCTGTGCTTTGCGCCACCTGCGCTTAACCCGCTGCGCTACAGCCCGACTCCCTCCAGTGAGACTTTCAAAGCTGTGATTCCCAGTATGGAAAGCATGGTCTGTTTTTCTCATTAGGACTGGAAGGAGCTGTGTTTAAAAATACTGTCAGAATGGAGATGCACTCCAGAGTGCTCTGGTCCTGCCTTTTGGCCAAGTTGAACAGTTTATTCTCACGACATTCACTCCTGTCACATGTACTTCTGTGGATTTAGATGGAATGTCTGTGGATCTGAAGATCAGCTTTCATGTCACTCCACCAAGAATGGTGTATCAGAGGTCCAACTTCACCTCTGGTTTTATCTATGGGGACTCATAAAGGTTTAAAAGACTGGGGCTTAAGGAAACAGGTATCTGTCATCACTTTAGGGACCATATAGGAACTGGCCTTAACCTACAGTTAATCCTTCCACCTCAACCCTATCTTTGTTCCCCCAACATTTTATGAGAAAGCCTCTGTGTGGTTATAAATGACACCAGTGTGGAAGAACTGGACCACAACTTGTCTGAATTGCCACTTGTAATTATTGCAGCATGTAGAATGATCTATTTCTTTGATTAGTTACAAGATCAGGCCAATAATGAACTGTATTCCAGCCATACCAGACCACAAAATAGTGTTTGTCTGCCTAGTTATATCTACCAACAGACTTTCCATGTTGTTAGACTCTTTGGGCTTGGAGAGTATACCTTGCCTAGTGCCCCATTGAACCTTCCACACTGTAGATGCAATGTATGGAGAAAAATGTGAACTCTAGAATCGCATGGGGCCAGATTAAAAATCTGGTGCTTCTACTTACTGGCTATAGGTGATACAGTTAAATTTTCTGAATCTCGGGGGCCAGGCCATGGTGTGGCTGGTTAAGTACATATGTTCCCATGCTCTAGGACCCTGGATCAAGCTTCACAAGCAGCGAAGCAGAGCTGTAGGTGTCTCTTCTGTCTCTCTCCTCTCTCCCTCTTTTTTAATAGTTGTTACGGTTATTATTATTGTTATTGATGTCGTTGTTGTTTGACGTCATTGTTGTTGGATAGGACAGAGAGAAATCGAGAGAGAAGAGGAAAAGACAGAGGGGGAGAGAAAGACAGACACCTGCAGCCCTGCCTGCTTCACCGCTTGTGAAGTCGGGAGCTGGGGCTTGAACCAGAATCCTTTCGCTGGTCCTTGCGTTTCACACCATGTGCGCTTAACCTGCTGCACTACCACCTGACCCGCCTGTCTCTCCTCTCTATCCACCTTCCCTCAGCAATTTCTCTCTGTTCTATCAAATTAATAAAGTTATTTTATTATTATTATTATTAATTCATTGTACCAGAGCACTGCTCAGCTCTGGTTTGTATTGATGTCGGGGGATTGAACCTGGGACTTTGAAGCCTCAGAAATGAAAGTCTCCTTATATAACCATTATGCTATCTACCTCCACCCTAAAGTTAAAAAATTTTAAAAACTGAAAAATTCTGAGCCTCATTTAAAAAAATGTTAAATGGGCATAAACAAGGTCCCCCTCCCCTGAAACAAAACTAAATAAAATTCTATATTTACAGATTAAATAAAATGTATTTATCTAGCACAGTACATGGGACATAAGTAGGTATCAGTACAAATAAGGTATTACCTGTGTCTTTCTTTCTTTCTTCCTTTCTTCCTTCCTTCCTTCCTTTTTTATTTTGTTTTTAACAAACAGATGGGTAAGAAATGCCTTGGATTGCCTTAGTTCTTCTGCTTCACTCTATAAAGTTCTGTATGTATTTTATAATTAAATTTTAGAAAACATTCTAGAGTAGTTTCATTCATTAAACAAGTGTTTATTTGAAATATCAAGGGTAGAATGCACTGATACTTATTTGAAAAGCAGTTAAAAGTTTCTGAAACGTGAGCCAAGATCCCAGTTTAAAAATTCTCTTGTTTTCATAGGAAAACATTTATTTTATTAGAAATGATTTAAAACTTTCTGATTGCTTGATCCTCTCATGCCATGATTCACTATGAAAATGATTATTGCTTTCCACCATACCCAGAACATTGATGTTCCAGTAAGGAATTAGTGAGGCTTTATTTTAGATGCTTTCTTGGAAGACCCAGCAATATGTAGTACCTGCCAGCTTTGAACAATGAGATAGGAATGGATTGATGAAGACAATGCTTGTCCAAAAGTGAGACACTATTATTTAATATAAAATTAAAGCCAATCAGAAAGAGAGAATAGTTTGCATAGGATTTAAGAGTTAGCATAATGGTTATGCAAAAGGACTTCCGTGCCTGAGGCAACAAAGGCCCCAGGTGTCATCCCCAGTACCACCATAAAACAGAGCTGAGTAGTGTTCTTGGAAAAATTAAAAATAATAAAAAATAACTAACTTGCATAGAATTCATGGATCAGAAATTTGGTAACATTCATATTTAAATTTAGGTTTAGTCAATCCATGGTTCAGATAAAACTAGAGGCCTTTGCTTCTATAATATGTCTATTTTATTGTGTCCTTTTCCTCTTAGGAGGAAGAATGGGAAGTAATTTTGGCTGTTGGAGTTAGAATTCCAATAAAGTGGAATCTGAGAAGGATCCTGGAGACCTGGGTTCTGGTTCCATTTCTGCTACAAACTAGTCCTCTGAATGAGGGGCTTGAATGGAGTCCCCAAACTCCCAACCACTGCAGGCTTTTCAGGTACCTATTAGCAATAAATCTTAACTCTTTACAGAAGAGCCAGCAGACTTCTTGTCTTCTTAGAGAGCCTTAGTCTTGTTGAAGTGTTTTTTACCTATATATCTAAAAGAATGAAGGGCACGAGATTTGAAGATTTAGATTTCAGAGACACAAGGAATGTTAGTGGTGTTTATTTTTGGTTGTTTGGTTTTTTCGTTTTGTTTTGCCTTCTGGGTTATTTCTGGGACTCAGTGCTCGCACACAATCCACTGTTCCTGGAGACCAATATTTTCATTTTGTTGCCATTGTTGTTATTGCTGTTGTCATTGTTATTGTTGTTATTGCTGTTGTTGTTAGATGGGACAGAGAGAAATCAAGAGAGGAGGGGAAGAGAGAGAGTGGGAGAGAGATAAAGATGCCTGCAGATCTGCTTCACTGCTTGTGAAGGGACCACCCTGCAGGTGGGCAGCTGGGGTCTGGAACCAAGACCTGCTCGGCCCCTGAATGTTAGTCTTTTTAGGTAAATGTACTACTTTGATAAGTTTGAGGGCTTGGAGCCACATCCATTCACTCATACATCAGCTAGGATTAAAGTCTGGTTCAAGTTCTAGAGAAATGGGCCAAATTGGATAGGGAACCATACATTTCTCAAATTCGGAGCTCCAAGGCATTTATAAGTTCCATTTCCCATTATGCATCTGCTGAACCATCAGGGGAAAAATGGGTATTGGTTGCTTATATTTTTATTAATATAGCAAAAATAGCAAGAAGTTTACTTTTTTGAATTTATTATTTGCAAGTTACCTACTTATCAAACTCAGGCCAATTGTAAGGGTACAAAACAAATTCTATTATTCATCGTCTCCAAATGTTAGCACTGAAACACCTTTGCTTTATTGCCTGTTCTTTCTCTCTTTATTATGTCCCCCACCCAACCCCACTCATACATACACATTTCTGAAGTTTTGAGATCCAGATGTAGGCATGCTGCCCCTCCAGCCTCTATAAACCTCAGTGTACATTTCCTAAAAACAAGGCCTTTCAGATGAAGATTTGGGGTCTCCATTTTGGAAAAAGCTAGTAGGTCTATTTTAAGTATATTCCAAGGAGCCCATGACTTTACTAGCTTTTGCCTGAGCCTGATGGCTAACATGCAGGCAGGTGGATCCAAATTATTGTCTGGGGAGATGGTGTCATAGCTGGAAAAAGGACTAGAAAGCTGGATCAGGGAAGAGAGTAGCTCCCAAATATGGGTAAGTTATATAAATATTGTTGACTGTAAACCCCATCGATCTGATCTGGGGCCCATATTCAGCACAGGAGACTTCCTGCCTTTAAGTTCATGATTAGTCAACAATTTGTTCTGCTTTATATCTTAACTCTTTTTCAACCACTAGGTTCCAGATGTTACCATGATGCCAAACTGACTTCCCTGGGCATATGACTCCACCATGTGTCTTGGAGCCCAGCCTCCCCAGATCCCTGACACTCTAGGGAAAGAGAGAGACAGGCTGGGAATATGGATTGACCTGCCAACACCCGTTTTCAGCAGGGAAGCAATTACAGAAGCTAGTCCTCCCAACTTCTGTACCCCATAATGATCCTGGATCCATGCTTCCAAGGGATAAATAATAGGAAAGCTTTCAAGGGAGAGGATGGGATATGGAGTTCTGGTGGTGAGAATTGTGTGGAATTGTACCCCTCTTATCTATCCTATGGTCTTGTCAATATTTCCATTAAAAAACAAGGCCTTTCTATTTGAAACCACAATATAGTATAGTTGTCAAAATCATGAAATTAGCAATACAATGCTCTTGGTTATAATAAGGCCTTGGTAGGCCTCATTCAAACTCCAAAAGTGGTTTCAGTGAATGTCGATTATAGCAAAAGGAAAAACTCCACAGCATAAAAACAAACAGTTAACCTAGAAGCATTCGACAGTGAGTCACGTAAACTTTCAAAATCATGCCTTTTTAAAAAAAATAGTAGAATAGGCCAGTTTTTTGTGGAGTGTCCCTCAGTTTGATTGAACCTGGCATTTCCATGTGGTCCTGTTCCTCTTGTGTGTTTGGGTCAGGCACACTGAGAGAGGAGTTGGCTCTTCTCAGAGGTTTGTGTCAGGAAACCCGGATGCTGGCTGTGCTTAGCAGGTGATGCTGTGTTTCCTCACTCACTCAGGTGCCATCTTTCAAGTTTCTCTATTGTGAAGCTACTGTTTTCCCCCTTTGCGACTAAGCAGTGTATTGTGAGGAGATCCTGGGGAACTGTTTGGAGATCTCATTTCTTGACACAGTTTACTCCATCAGTTTTAGCAGTCATTTTGGGATTCTTGCCTGAAACATTTATTACTGGTGGTTGTCAAATGGAGATTCTTTTATTTGGTTTTTAATTCTTTCATTAATTGGAATTCTATGCCATTTTAATTTCTAATGACATATCTGAAAAATTCCATTTATAAAAGAAAATATCTGGGCTAATTGAAATTCACAGGAAATAAAAACCTGCCCTCTCATTCTGTTTCATCCCAGAGCTCAGGTAATCAGCCAAGGGGTTCCGTTCACCTGCCTGTACTTATCTGGAAGGAAATTAACATAGCCCTTGGAAGTTGGTCCTTTGTTTGCTCTTTATCTGAGGTACCAAAATTCCTCTCTGAGATTCTCCTCCTCTCTCAGATTTATGCTACATATTTGCTCTCTCAACTAATATTATGTACCACACACACACATACACACACACACACACACACACACACACACACACACACACAATAACTGCTACCTTCGAATCTGACTCACTCAAAGACAGGCAAAACTGCCTTCTAACCATGTGAGACTCCACGCATCTCAGACCTCTTTCAGAACATGACTGACAAGTTGACATCCCACAGACACCCTCACTCCTTTTATCTTCTACTCAACACTTTGAAATACCTGCTGGCCAGTCTGCAAGCTCAGCTGTACAAGATGACACGAATTAAATTCTCTCACGCTCCTGCTTAAAATGGGCAATTGATCATTATTATTTTAATTATTTTTAGGAGTAGTGTTAATTTCTTTTTTAAATTTTGTTTTTCTTAGTAATTTAATAATGCTTTCCAAGATCATAAGATTATAGGGGTAAGTTTATATAGATAATTGATTATTCAGCTTCTCATTCTCAAGTTTGTACACTTGATTCCCGAAGTAATAGTAAGCTATGTTTAGAATTCTTCATGTAAAATATATTGTTTTATTATTTTGCCTTATAATTTATGCCTCTCTCAAGCACCTCTTTCTAGAAGGAGGAATGCACTTATGACTAATCTTTTGCCACAAGTCTTTAGCTGAAAATAGACCAGCTAAACAAAACTGATTTATCTCCACAGGAACTTCTGGGGAAATAAATCACTGGCTAGTATCAGAAATTACTATATTTGGAGAAATTCCAATTTCATTTGAGTAACCTTACTTTCTTATGCAGAGAAGTTAAGAGATGATTGTTCCTTCTCCCCATGTCAGAACCCCAAATGGCAACATTTTCTTGAATGGGAAAAGGATCAGAAAAGTCACTAAACAGTTGCTAGTCACTGTGGGAACAGAGAGTTTATAGTCCGTGGAAATTCATTAGCTGTCTAGACTCTGGTCTTAGACACACCCACTGTGTAACCAGCAGGAGCCAGGATAAGCTTGTATAAACTTATATAGTATTTCCAAATAGTGATGGTGAAATTGAGTTGGCTGTTTGGGAATGTGTGTTAAGTTTTCCGAGGTACTTTTGTTGTCGGGATTCACATACCTTGGTAAAACCCTTCTCTAAGTTCAGATATTATAATGATAGCAGATTAGAAAATTAGAATGAGTATTTTATTTCTACCTTTGCTTTTGTGCTTATCGTTTCAGAACTTTCCATCACTATTTTTTGGGGAAAGTCAAGCCACCTGGTTATCTGGATAACAAAATACTGGGCAGAGTCCATTTCCATCAGTTGAGTTAGGAAGGACATTGGGCAGTAGACACTAGGGACTTGGATTAAGTCTTGAAAAATGCTTTAAGCAAGGTGGGAAATTTTGAACAACGGTGAAAATGCTATTCACAATGAGATGAAGCAATATGTATATTATAATTAACTTATAATTATGAGTTTATTTCACAAACAAAGAAAACCAGTGGTCACATTTGGAGGTAGGGAACTCATAAAAAGGGGAGAATATAGCATAATGGCTATACAAAAAGTGGTAGTAAAGAAAATTAAGTAAAGGGAGTCGGGCACAGCAGGTTAAGCACAGGTGGCATAAAGCACAAGGACTGGCATAAGGATCCTAGTTCGAGCCCCCGGCTCCCCACCTGCAGGGGAGTCCCTTCACAGGCAGTGAAGCGGGTCTGCAGGTGTCTTTTTCTCCCCCTCTCTGTCTTCCCCTCCTCTCTCCATTTCTTTCTGTCCTATCCAACAATGACGATATCAATAACAACAACAATAACTACAACAATAAAAACAACAACAAAAAAAGAAAATTAAGTACATGTGATGTTTTTCATGAGTGTGCTGAATGACAGTATAGCCAAGTAGCTCATGAGGAAAAGTTTAATTTTATAGACAAATGTCAGATAAGAATTAAGAAATGTTTTGATACCAAAAACCATAGGCTAAGGGAGTTGTGTCAATAACTGTGCAAAATGTCTAGGTGGTGTGTGGATGGGGGACTCTATACAGCAGATGGGTCAACCTGGCAGTACTTGAATTCATACATTCATTTTGACACAGGCAAAAGAGAGTAACCCAATTTTATTTTGTCTTGCAATGATGTGCAAGAGGGAATATGCAATAGCTACAAAATATGCAATTGTTATAAAAACTTATAAAAATGAGCCTCATTCTCATTACACTTTTAAATTTAGCTACCAGTGTACATGAACTATAAGGGGTCAGAAGAATGGGCTTTAAAAATACCACAGGCATGCAATCTGGAACATTCAACTTTTCAAGATCAATAACTTATTTTTTCCCAACAGATTGTAACCCTTAAAAAAATTAGAGAAGGGGAAATCTATAGACTAAAAGACAACTTTTGACATGTTCCAACCGATGTAATGTGTGGACCTCTTCAGATCTTCACCCAAACAAAATACCTATGTAAACAGAAAAGAAAGTTCTATACTAAATCATCAATGAAATATTTGAACACTAATTGGGTGTTTGATGATATTAAACAATTAAAATCTTTTAGTGTGATAGCAGTACTGTGATTATGTTTTAAAAAGGCATCTTTTACCAGCAGTGACCAAAGCATTTACAGAGGAAATCATGTGCTGTCTGTAATCCGTTTCAATAAAACCTGTTGGGCAAGCAAGTGAATGGAAGTATTTATGAGACAAAATTGGGTAGGTAAGTTATTGGTTGGTTATTGTTGAAACTGTCTGGCAGATAAATGGAAGATCATTATAAACCTTCTGTAATATAAATATAATCATTTGTCATATCAAAATTAATAGATACTTTTTGTAAGGGAATTCCTTGAATTAACAGATAACAGATAAGTAATGTCTTTGCATTTGCACAGATAAATGTGACAACCTGAATGTGACTAGCATAAATCTGGAAAAAAAAAAAGAAACACCTGTAAGTCTTCCAGTTAGTATACGTGTTAATTCTTATATTACTCCTGAAGCCAGGGATTGGTATCCCCCCAATTATCTGATCAGGTTAGTGAACAACTGATATTGTGCCAGCATATTGACCAGGAGAATATAGGCTGGACTGCAGAAGACTCTTCCACATTCATGGCCTCTTCCCCACCAGCAACTCTTGGCCCTGAAGAGTTTCACATTGTTATTTCATATGAAGTCAATGAGCCTGGTCAGCCAAGTTCTCTGCTTGCAAATAACAGCTAAAGTCACCGAAATGTAATCTATACTTCATTTTTAATCATTACCATAGGGACAATTTGAAATTAAATATTTCCTTTAACTACCAGTGACATCATATCAAGCTTTGAATTAAAACTTATGTAGTTACAAAAAAAAAGGGGTGGGGCTCTTTCTCCAGACCTCTCATAAGTTCAAATAGTTGTAGTAGGGGGGAAGGCTGGCAAGTTAGCTTTTAAAGAATACTATTTGTACCTCCACGTGGGGACTTCACCTTGCTCAAGACTGAAAACAGTTGACAGAAAATGAAAATGACAAATGAGGTAAGTTTTTGAAGGAAAGAGGTATTGAAAGTTGCACCTGTTTCCATGGCAAGAGAAAGTTCAGCATAGGGAAGTCAGGATGTGAGTATATCACAAGAGAATCTAGAAGTTTTAAAACTCCTATACCTGAGACACTGACTTATTAGTGTGGATGTAGATATTAAGATTCTTTTTCTCACAGTGTTAACTCAGATAACTGAGCAATGGAGACATTTAGAATGTGTTATCTATATGTTCTAATGTGATGCTACTTTTTTCTTTTTTAATGCTTATAACAGGAGCTGCTGTCAAGGAAGGAAACAAAATCCTGGTTGCCCAAACTAAATTAGATGCTTCCAAACTCTTACTGAAATTGCCCAAGTCTAAGCATTCTTCCTATGAAATTTGGTTCTAGGTTACATCACTTCCTCACCATGGAACCATTGTGGTTGGGGAGAGAAATATTATGAAAGAAAAGCCCAATTTCTCCCAGCATATAATCAATAAATTTGGAGTCACATACTTTCATGACAACTCTGAATCTCTTGTTGATGATTTTACCTTTGCTGTTTGGCCAAACCAAAAAAGCAAGTCTGCCAGCAAACCAGAAGCTGACTTTCTTTCTTTTTTTTTTTTTTAATTAAAAAAAATTTTTATTTATAAAAAGGAAACACTCACAAAACCATAGGATAGGAGGGGTACAACTCCACACAATTCCCACCACCAGAACTCTGTATCCCATCCCCTCCCCTGATAGCTTCCCTATTCTTTATATTTATTTTTTTATTATTTTTAAAATTTCTTTAATGGGGGATTAATGTTTTACATTCGACAGTAAACACAATAGATTGTACATGCATAACAGTTTTCAGTTTTCCACATAAAAATACACCCCCCACTAGGTCAGAGGCCAACTTCCTTGAGTAGACATTTACCATCACCATCTCTCCTGTTAACAACCAGGCACCTGAAATAAAGATGAAAGAGCTTCAGCTGAAAGTTTTGCAGGGCAGTGCTTTGGGGTGGCACCTGAAAATCTGAAAGTGGAAGATCTAGACAGTCCTCCAGAGAAGATCAGATCTGTGATCATCTGGGAACCTAGCAATGGCTTCCTCTCAGTGGTTCACCATGAAGACATACCAGTTCACCACTTCACACAAGAGTCAGGTATGGTTCAGACAAGATGGAAGTCCATCCTCTGGAGTATTTTACTTTAGTGTGTCTGGTGGTCACCACTGCCCACTCTACAAGCTCTTCCCCCTGGATGTCATCTCTACCTCCATCACCCTTGTGAACCTCACTGACTAATTTCCACAAGGCCAGACAACAACTATCCCTATCACCAGGGCTCACTTGTCAGCAACGACCAATGGGAAGAATCCCCAAATCACTTACAACACAATGCAGTCCCTCCCACATGGGCATCTGCTGTTTGAAAACCAGGTGGTCAACAGCTTTGGGCAGGAGGGTCTGGATTCAAGAAGACTCTCTTACCATGTGACCAGTCTCACTGCCTCCGAGGACCAGCTTCCCTTCTCACTGTTTACAGCTGAATGCAACCTGACAGACAGGACAGGCCCTGAATATCAGAGTGCAGCCTTTACTGTAGGTGGTGTCTAACCTGACAGTTGCCAACAGAGTGACTCACCAACTGAGATGAAAAGACCTTGATGCTACTGGGCTTGCTAGAAGAACACATAACAATCCCCAGTTTGAAGTGATGGAACCCCCTGTTCACGGACAACTTGTCTGAGGAGTGGGATGTGGCACTGTGATGGAAGATGCCACTGTGTTCACTCAGAAAGACATTGACCAAGGACTAGTGATGCTCTGTCTGTGCCAATCTGACAGGCACAGATGTGCAGAATGATTCCTTCACATTCTTGCTCAGGGCACATCACGTACAGCCAGCGAAAGGTCATCTCTCCTTCACCATTGCACCACATGACCCTTTCCTGTTGCAAACATCTACCCCTGGTGTTTCTTTATTAGTCACAGAAGATAATCTTTTGACTTAGTCTCTCTCTCTCTCTCAAGAAAAGCCCAAGGTTTCCCCACGACCTAGAAGACAGACAGAAACTCTGGGGAAACTGAGCCAGACCAGTTGGCAGGAACCAGGTCCCTGAGGACACCGCAGTGGTGCAGAGCACACGATAGGTGATAAGGCCTCTCCCACCAAGGTCATTTGGCCACTAACTGTCTTCAAAACCAGCTCAGGATCAGTTACTCTCTGATCGTCCTCATCCCCTCAGCTGCAATAGTCTCCCTACTGATAATAACTGCAGTGGCCTTGTGTGTCTGGCTGCTGAGTTGTAAGACAGAAAAGTCAAAATCTTTTATCACGTCCCAGACCATCCCTGGAATCCACACCCCCAAGTCCTAGGCCAGAAAGGAGCAGAACTATTCCCACTGTCATAGTGACACTCCTTCTGAAAAATTCCAGCAGTCCCCCCCCAGTAATTTTTTTCAGGGTGCCACAATGTAAACAAATGTGGCCCCAAATCACTGAGCCAGTGGAAAAATGTGCTCCCTGGGAGACATGGGTGAATCTGAATCCCAACACGGTCGGGCTCTGCCGACAAACCAAGCCAGAGCTGAAGCACAACCAATACTGGGTGTAGACTGAGGACTCTTGTATTATGCTGAATACCCACTATGTGCTAGGTCTTGGGTTAGGCACTGGAATCCAAAGGCAAAGATATGCTGGCTGGATCAGCTGACAAAGCATGGCCTCCTCAATCAGTCACGCCGTTTTGGGCTATGGCCCCTTTGTCATGTCTCAGTGGGTGTTTGTAGGAACTGTTGTATGACATTCAATTTACAGGTTCTTCACAGTGAGTTTTGTGTGCCCTCTGACTGTCCCTGACCCTCTCACATCGTAAGAGGTGGTCAGTGTCTAGACCATCTGCCACACTGCAACAGAAATAATCAGCCTAACTGGAAACAGCTGTATTCCCTCATGAGCTAGATTTCAAGGAGGAAGACTGAATACTTTGCACTGAGGGTTTATTCTTTGTGAGTGAGTCAGCAGGAAGTGCAGGAAATAGAAGAGGTAATTTATTAAATCCACGAGTTTGTTTCTGGTGTTTTTCTGTAATGCCTCTTCCTCTTCCGAGGGCCCTCAGTTCCCTTTCCTGATACAGGAGTGTCCTGGTGCTCCCGATAGCGGCTCAGTCTACCTCCCCCTTTGAAGGCGGTCACCAAACACATTGTGTTTCCCCGAGACTTTATCTTTCCTAGTTTGTAAAAACAAACATTAAATGAAAGAAAAGCAAAGTTTGTTAAATACATTTGTGTTGCTCAATTCAGCTTCACTTTACAAAGGGCTGAAATAATGGCAAATTATTTCAAATTTCTGAGTGACTTTTCAAGTTGAATCTACCAAAGGCAGATTCAAGCTTCAGTCTCTGTGCTTGTAAAATGAAGATATCAGTGCTTGTATTAGTTAGAATGAGGGCAGATAGATAGATTGTTTTCTTTATGGGGACACATAAATACATACTTCAAGCTCTGTGGGCCACATGAAGTCTCTCATTGATTATATTTATATTATATTTATTTATTATCTTATTTTATTAATTTATTCCCTTTTGTTGCCCTTGTTGCTTTATTGTTGTAATTATTATTGTTGTCTGTCTTCGTTGTTGGGTAGGACAGAGAGAAATGGAGAGAGGAAGGGAAGATAGAGAGGGGGAGAAAAAGAGACACCTGCAGACCTGCTTCACCACCCGTGAAGTGACTCCCCTGCAGGTGGAGAGCTGGGGACTCAAACCGGGATCCTTCTGCAGGTCCTTGCGCTTTGTGCCATGTGCGCTTAACCCGCTGCGCTACCGCCCAACTCCCTTATTATATTTATTTTTTAAAAGAAATTTTAAATGTAAAAATATTTCTGACATCTAGGATTTGACCACAAGCCATAGTTTGTCAACCATTTGCTTAACTAAACAATACTAGAGTTGAATTATTTCAATTTATAAGCATCTTAAAGGTGGATATTTCAAGTCTGGCTCAGTAGACCAAAGATGCCACTAAAGCTATTCTTTTATTCTTTCTGCTCTAATTTACCTAAGCTGTTGACTTGTCATTCTTGTTTGTTCCTTGTGGTTATGATTGCTGAAGACTCGGCAGTATAACCACATTCAAAGAAACTGGAGTGGAAGGGAGAGAGAGAGAGAGAGATAGTAAATTTTCTTAGAAATTATGTCATGGTGGGTACTGTACAGCAAACCCTAACAAAAGGACTTTTCAAAGTTAACCCAATTACCAAATAATGTGATGATAAACGTTAACTATCAAGTGTCTTTTTGAACACTAAGACAGCAGGAACCTCACATCTCCACTATAGAGCCTCTACTTCCCCCAGTCCTGGAATCATTGGATAGGGCCCACTTTCCCGTATGCCTCTCCCAATCCATATCAAATAATATTGCATCTGCCGATCACAACCTAACCAACGCAACGATTGCCACCTCAACATGCTTCACTTCAGACTGTGTCCAGAGACTTCATGTGTGGAATGACAACCCTTCAGCTTCATTACTACTTCATTACCTTTCCTTTCATAGTATACTCTAATTCCATCTCAGGTGGTTCACTTTCTAACAAAGTCCCAAAACCTAGATATACACCAGTTTCTGTGAGAGAGAGCATATGTTCACACGTATCCGTAAACTACTGCAAAATATTTAACAGAAAGCAGAAGTACACTAGAGTTTGCAGTGAGTACTCCCCTAACACTTCCTCTCCACTATTCCAAGTTTTGGGTCCATGATTGCTCAACAATTTGTTTGGCTTCATATGTTAACTCTCTTTTCAGTCACCAGGTTCCAGATGTCATCAGGATGCCGGCCAGGCTTCCCTAGACTGAAGACCCCACCAATGTGTCCTGGAGCTCCGCTTTCCCAGAGACCCACGCTACTAGGGAAAGAGAGAGGCAGACTGGGAGTATGGACTGACCAGTCAATGCCCATGTTCAGCGGGGAAGCAATTACAGAAGCCAGACCTTCTACCTTCTGCGACCCATAGTGACCCTGGGTCCATGCTCCCAGAGGGACAGAGAATGGGAAAGCTATCAGGGGAGGGGGTGGGATATGGAGATTGGGTGGTGGGAATTGTGTGGAATTGTACCCCTCCTACCCTATGGTTTTGTTAATTAATCCTTTCTTAAATAAAAAAGAAAAAAAAGAAATTATGTCATGGGGGCCAGCCTGTGGCACACCTGGTTAAGTACATAAGTTACAATTCGCAAGGACCTGGGTTCAAGCCCCCTGGTCCCCACCTGCATGGGAGAAATTTGCTTCATGAGTGGTGAAGCGAGGCTATAGGAGTCTGTCTCTCTCCCTCTCTGTCTCCTCCTTCCTCTCAACTTCTAGCTATCTATAGCCAATAAATAAAGATAATATGTTTTTAAATAAAGTATATCATTGTCATCATCATAGCTTTTTACTCTAGTTAAGGGAGTACTTTCTCAGACATTTCCCCCTTGCATGTCTCATTGTGTAGAACTAAATAACATGATTCCCATCCCTTGACTAACTAACCATTGGCAAAGGGAAATGGAATTCTCTTGATTGATGGTCTCTTCTGGGACTGGGAGAGAATTCTGTAACATCAGAGATCATGGCTCAGTCCATCATGGAATTAGGGGCGGGTGTGGGGATATCACTTAGGAGGCAAATGCTAGGGCCTATTAACATACTAGTCAAGTACTGAAATATATGGAAAGAATAGATTTTCTTTCATACTGATACCCACTATTTTTGTTAATTCTTTTCATTTTTTAATTTTTTGTTATTAAGGAGAGAGAGAGAGAGAGAGAGAGAGAGAGAGAGAGAGAGAGAGAATGAGCGATTATAACACTGAAGCCTTCTTTAATGCCGTAGGGGCCAGGTTTGAACCTGGGTCACACAGGTGGCAAGCAGCACACTATCCAAGTGAGCTATTTCACTGGCCCCACATTTGTGCCCATTTTAATATCTGAAACGTTTCTGTTAAATTCAGTAGCCAATTTCTTTAGGGTGGGGCTGCCCTTATCCCCTTGCCCTCCGGAGATATTTGACAATGTCTAGAGATAGATTAGGTTCTCATAACTGGTGCTGCTGGCTTAACTGTATACAGGATGCTTCCAGATATTCAGTATCACACACAACAACCTCTGTGAATTGGCCCTCAGTGTCAGTAGTGTCAAGGTTGAGAAGCCCCGATTTAAGAAGTTTTAATAAATCCATTACCAACACTAGGCAAAAGCTTTATTCTAAAGTTGGAATGGAAGGATAAACATTTTATGGCAAGTTTGGAACCTTGATAGGCTACTGGTAGGCATAAACATTTTTAATGGGGGGATATATTTTAATAATAATAAAAAAACCTTGAGAGCAGACTTATTTCTTCACAGTCCTTAGAAAACGACTTTATCATGTGTTAACAGGTGGAACACATCAGGAGAGAAGATAATGAGGCAGGGTAGTTACAGAGGTAAAAATGAGGTCAAAATGACCCCAGAAGTCTGATGCCTCCAATATGTTCCATATGGATTTTTTTTTTTCCTCATTCTCTCCCATTTCTGATCTGGGTTGCCAAGTTAACTTTAACAGCGCTTTGTGCAAAGATATTTCATGTCTACAGAACAAATGTAAGTATAATGTATATGGAACTAGAAAGAATCGCCCATGTCTTAGCTCCTTGAGTGATAGATATATATTATATATATAATATATACACATATACATATGTATATGTATATATATTATGGACAAGTCTTGCTGAAGAAAACTTCAGCTCTTCTTCCCAAAGTAGTTGCCTCCTGATTTCTTGGATTCTGGGGTTTTATAGAGGTCCTTTTGATTGTTTCCGTATTCAGTCTCTTTAGAAAGAAAGAGTAATGAGAGTCTTAGTCCAAGGCTGGCTCAAACTATGCAACTCAGAATTACTGCTATGATTGCTCTAAGAAGTCGTGCACTCAGAAAGAACCGAGTGGGAGTGTATGCCTAACTTTGCACACACAACAGAGGCTGAGAAGCATCTTTGCCTCTAGTAAGTGTTTTCTTTTCTTTCCCTTGCCAACTGGGCAAAGAGAGTGCTAGTTCTCTATGGAAACACCAGACATGCTTAGCTTGGCAACCATGTTGGCCTTTTGTGTCAACCATAAGATCGTGGGAACTAGGATTGCCAACTTGGTCTAAAAAGAAGTCTGATTTTACCTCCTTTTTACCCTCTTAATTTTATAATTCCAGGTAATAATATTAATGTCCATATTGGAATTATTTTAAGGTTAAAATGTGTCTGCTGCAGCACCAACATCAGTGTGAGGTCTAGATGTAAGGAGTGATTAATCACAAGCCTCATATAATGCTTGGAAAGCTTCCTCCCAGGGGGGCTAGGCAGTGGCACACCTGGTTAAGTACATATATTACAGCATGCAAGGACCTGGGTTCAAGCCTCTGGTCCCCACCTGCAGGGGGAAAGCTTCATGAATGGTGAAGTAGGGCTGCAGGTGTCTCTCTGTCTCTTTCCCTCTCTCTATCTCACTCATTTCTCAATTTCTCTCTGTCTCTATCCAATAAAGAAAGGAAGAAAGAGGGAGTCGGGCGGTAGCTCAGCGGATTAAGTGCAGGTGGCGCAAAGTGCAAGGACCGGCAGAAGGATCCCGGTTTGAGCCCCTGGCTCTCCACCTGCAGGGGAGTCGCTTCATAGGCGGTGAAGCAGGTCTGCAGGTGTCTCTCTTTCTCTCCCCCTCTCTCCATTTCTCTCTGTCCTATCTAACAACAATGGCATCAATAACAACAATAATAACTATAACAACAATAAAAAAGCAAGCACAACAAAAGGGAAAATAAAAAAAAAAGGAAGAAAGAAAAAAGCGTTCCCCCCCCCCCCAGAAGCTCTAGAATATTCTGATTTGCTAGTGAGTTTAATGAAATGAAAGTGATGTCTAGCATTTGGTGTTGGCTGAAATAAAACAGGAAACTGAAAACTTTGTCGGGGTTGGGTTGTGGTACACCCAGGAGAGTGCCCATACTAGGTCCATGTGCCCATCCCCACCTGTGGTGGGGGACTCTCCATGAGCAGTGAAGCAGTGCTTCTGGTGCCAGATGTCACTCCTTTTCTGGTTTCTCCCTTTCTGTCTCTCTCAGTGCAATGCATGGGATGCATTGGATCGACCTTTCCGTGGTGCATCCCGTGAGTACCCATTCATTGGGGAAAATGACGATCCTTCCTAGCCGACTGAATCCACATGGATCCCAGTCACTTTCAAAGCCAGCAACAAGCTCCTGACAGCTTTCAAGCTGTTGGTCCTGCTCTTCGAGTCCACCCTGTCCAACATTTGACGTCTCGTCATCCAATCGGGTCTCCTACGCCTACACTGAACTTCTCTGTTCCGGACTCTTGGAAACAGAGTTGGCAGTCAGCTGAGGTCAAGAACAAACACCTCATCACAGACCCCTGCAAGCGTCCACCCGGCTTTGACCTAGCACATTATGATTGGGCCCTCCTCAATCGCTATCGAACAGGCTATGGCCGGTGCGCCGCTATGTTCCATCGCTGGGGAGCCAGAGACGACCCGAACTGCCCCTGCGGCTACAGACAGACTATGACCCACATAGTCAACGACTGCCCCCTCTCCAGATTCAAAGGAGGTCTCAAAACTTTACATCAGGCTCAACCTGACGCTGTCGACTGGCTACGGAAGAAGGGCAAACGCTAGAAGAAGAAGTGTAATGCATAAGTATGCTACTGAGAGTGGTGGAGTTGTCGTGCAGGTACTGGGTGCTGGCAATAATCCTAGTGGCAAAATGAAGAAAGAAAGAAAGAAAGAAAGAAAGAAAGGAAGGAAGGAAGGAAGGAAGAAAGAAAGAAAGAAAGAAAGAAAGAAAGAAAGAAAGGTTTTAGTAAAACTTGGGTGTGGAAAATGGAAGATTTGGAAACTGAGAAGCCGCCTAAAGTGTTTGTTCCCATACACAGAGCAGCTGCTATGCAGTTTGAACTCACTATCAGAACAAATGTGCTGCCTCTTGTCAAATAAGTGGGGAACTGATCTATGGACATCAGAGGTTAATATCAGACAAACAGGTGGTTTTTGCTTAAGAGAAGTCCTTTTTGTCTGGAGTGCTCTGGGAGAAGACTGACCACTCTGGAGACCTGGGTAAGGCCTCTGTGCTTCACAGGGACTCGGACGGGGGCTGCTTGCTCAAGTGATGCACAGATAATTCTTTGGCACCTACTCTAGGAAGCTCCCAGAGGGGAGATTCTGTATAAGACACTGTGCTGAAAGGAGATTTTGATCCCTTCCCTTTGTGGGCTCTTCCAGAATCACACAGATTGTCAGTATTTATCATTATTACTATTATTATTATTTTGCAGTAGGTCTATAACTGAGACACTGTGCTTACACAATGAATCCTGGGCTTTCTGTAATCTTTTTTTTTTCTTTTCCTTTTTTAATATGTTTACTTACTTATTGGATAGAGACAGAGACCTCGAGAGGTAAGGCAGAGAAAGAAAGGGAGAGAGAGAGATAGATACATACAGCACTGCTTCACTGCTCATGAAGTTTCTCCCTGGAGGTGGGGCCTGAACCTGGGTCCTTGCACATGGTAACGTGTGTGCTCTACTCTAAGGGGTGCATCATTGCCAAACCCATAACTTTTTCCTTTCTTTTCTATTTCTTTCTCTTCTCCTCTCTCTCTCTCTCTCTTTCTCAATACACAGTAATATAAAGGGGGAGAGAGAGGAAGAGAGACAGAAAGACATAAGCATCACTGCTCCACCGCTCAAGCTTAGGAACTTGAACCTGGTCCTTGTTCATAATTTGCTTGGTGCATACTTTACCAAATACTAGATGCCAGCACTCCTTTGTTTGTTTGTTTATTTATTTATTTATTATTTTCCCTTTTGTTGCCCTTGTTGGTTTTTACTGTTGTTGTAGTTAGTATTGTTGTTGTTATTGATGTCGTCGTTGTTAGGACAGAGAGAACTGGAGAGAGGAGGGGAAGACAGAGAAGGAGAGAGAAAGACAGACACCTGCAGACCTGCTTCACCACCTATGAAGCGACTCCCCTGCAGGTGGGGAGCCAGGGGCTCGAACCGGGATCCTTCTGCCGATCCTTGCGCTTCGCACCAACCTGTGCTTAACCCACTGCGCCACCGCCCGACTCCCTCAGCACTCCGTTTTAAATACAGCTTTGCTGAGATGTTATGATACAGCATACAATCCACTCCAATTCAGTAGTCTTTAGTATATTTACACACGATGCAACCCTCTCTACAGCCAGTCTTAAGAACTGTGTCATCACCTAAAGAAAAGTCCTGCATCTGTGAATTACTACTCTCTATTTGTTCATAGGTTCAGTAACTGCTAGCCAACTTTTGCCCCTGTAGACTTACCAGTTAGGGACATTACCTATAAATAGGATCACAGAACACATGGTGATTATGTCTGACTTCTTCACTGAGCATAGGGTCTTCAAGATTGATCCTACCATGGCCTGTATAAAGTCCTATGTAAACTATATAATGTTTCCTCGTATAATTAAATGCCAATATTTTTTCTATCTATGCAATTGGTTGATTGACATATGGAAATGTTTCTTCCCCCCCTTTTTTGGTTATTATGAAAAAATGCTGCTGTGACACTAATGTGCCTATTTTTTATGGACATATGTCTTCATTTCTCTGAACTATATACGAGAAGTGGGATTGCTAGGTGATAGGGAACTGTAGTTTTTTGAAGGCTTATTTATTTTATTTAAATATATTATTTATTTATTTATTTATTATTGGAGAGAGACAGATAAATTGAAAGAGGGAGATAGAGAGCAGAAGAGACAAGAGAGACAACTGCAGCTCTGCTTCACCCACTCATGAAACTTTCCCCCTGCAGGGGGGACCAGGGTCTTGAACCTGGGTCTTTGCACACCGTAGTGTGTGTGATTAACCAGGTGTGCCACTGCCTAGTTACCTGACTCTGTATTTAAGCCTCCAAAAAACTGCTAGTTGACAGATATTAAGAACAGAGACAAGAGAACATATGAAGGGAATAAGAAAAATGCTCACCATCGTCTGCTTGATTCCCTTGTCAGTGGACTGACTGCCTTCTGCTATAAAGTTCTTCATTTCACTTTCCTCATGGCTATAACTAGCCAGAGCCTCTCTGGAGTTCCCAGTTATATGAATCTCATACTCAAGGGCATAACATCAAGTCACTACAACCCAGGGGTGACTAACTTCAATTCTGAAAGACAAATCATTTTCTCAGCCACTCTTTTTGATTCATTCCTCCTGGTCTAGGTGTCCACTTGAGCTCAATTATGTGTGGCCCACAGGTGGAATTGATTGGAAAAATGCAATCGCTTCGTTCCCTCTTTGTAAGAGCTCTAAGGAGTCTGTTCTAATAAACGAAAGGAGAATAGACTGACACTGCAAAGTATTCTTATACTTTGGACTGCTCTATATTTCTCCCTGGAATAAGTATTTTTGCTACAAGAGTGAAATAGCATAGAAAAGACGTCCCACCCAATACCACAAAGAAAAGTCAAAGCCCTGAATTTCAGCCCTTGGTGTGAAGGGGAAAAGCTCTATTTTGTAATACTGCACAAAAGGGAGAAAAGGGTCTTTCCACAAAGTACTGCCTTCTCCTTCCCACCGGCTATGCTTAAAATTCTGAGTGAGGGGCAGGGATGAAAGACTGGAACTCAGATGCTTCAATGTTATTAATGATTTTCCTTCTTTTTTAAAAAAAAGATATTTTATGTATTTAACTGTGGGTAGAAACAGTCATAAATTGAGAGAGGAGGGGGAGATAAAGAGAGAGAGACAGAGAAATACCCACAGATGTGCTTCACCACTTGTGAAGCTTCCCCCCTGCAAGTGGGGACAGGGGGCTTGAACCTTTGTCCTTGTGCATTATAATGTGTGCCCTTAACCAGGTGTGCCAACGCCTGGCCCCATGATTTTTTTTCTTATTCTCCACCAACTAAAGGAGAATGGGCCATACTTCCCTGACCCACTGAAAGTTTACATACGGGTTTGTCTGCTCCATATACAGTGCTCTCCAGTGATCATCTCCTTTCTAGTATTTTCTAGTTTCTGTGTAAACTTTTGACAAGCAGGTAAAACAGAGCTCCTGTAGCTCTCTCAGGTCACCCTGCCAGCACCCCTGCCTTCTCTCTCATAGCTGTCAACATTCCCTTTAGAATATGGCTGGAGGGAGCTAGACCAGATAGATGCTTTACTTAGTCTTGTCTCAGCTTTCAAGTAATATTCGTTTTTCTTATATTGTTCTCTACCATGAAATTATACTGCGGGAGCTCTAGGGAATTCGGAGTCCCTACCCCTAAAAACTCATCAAGATGATAATTGAAACAGATGAACTTATAAAAGAAGGACAAAGAGGAGAAGAAAGTAAAAAGAAGAAAAAGGAATAATGAAACTGTAAGACTTTGTAAATTCAAGCAAGCCCCCAGACCCCATTTGCAGAGGGAAGCTTCAAGAGGTGAAGCAGAGCTGCAGGTGATTCCCCCCCCTCTGTCTCTTTCTCTCTTTGTCTCCCCAGCTGGGAGTGGTGAATTTGTTGTGCAGATACTGACCTCCAACAATAACATTGGTGACCAAAAAAAAAAGAGACTGTGAGAGAAGTATGGAAGTTAAGTAAAAGGTGGGGACATAGAGCCTTGGTGGTGGGTGGACTCTGGAACTACACCTCTGTAATATTGTGATCTTGTAATCATCATTATCTCACTAACAAAAAGGGGGTCAGGTGGTGGCTCATGCACGTGGTGGCTCACCTGGTAAAGCACATAGGTCGCCATATGTGAAGATCTGGGTTCAAGCTCTTGGTCCTTATCTTCAGGGAAGGAGTTTCATGAGTGGTGGAGCATTGCTGCAAGTATCTATCTTTCTCTTCCTCTCCTTCTGTTTCTCTCTCTCTACCAGGAAGAGAGAGAGAGAGAGAGAGAGAGAGAGAGAGAGAGAAAGAGAGAGAGAGAGAGATGGAAAGAAGGAAAGTAAGAGAGAAAGAAGAAAAAAGCAAGCGGGAAATAGTAATGTCCAGCAGAACAGTCGAGTCATACGGACACTGAGCCCCAGTGGTAATTCTGGCATCAAATAAATATGTCAATCAATAAATAAAACAAATCTGATAGTTTATCCTACAAGGTCCCAGGAGGCACACCCAAACTGGGTAATTGAGAAGTGTTAAGTCTTTACTCCATAGAGATGTAGAGACAAGGGCAAGATTCAAGGAAAAAATATGTCAGGCTCAGTGGCCCTGAGGTTAGCAATTGCAAGGAACAGTTGTACTAGTCTTAGGGAAAAGGAAAGAGTAACTCCTGGAGGTGGGGAATTGTCCTGGCTATGACCTTGTGTAGGTTTAGGCAGCCAGCTGACCTTCAAACATGGAAAGGAGAGCTCTGAAGGAATAAATACTCCCTCTCACAATTCACCTATCTTCGGATCTCCTGCCAAGGCTGTAGTGAACTGTCAGGCAGCCCCCCTGCTCCATCCTCCATTGCTGACACTATGGCCTATTTACATAATCATTGTTTTGCCTGATCTATCTTCTTTCTACCTTGAGATCTACCCTGCCTGCAGGGTGCATTAATCCCACCAGTTAAAACCCTAGCAACCGTTGCTACAGAAGCTTTCTACCTTCCAGCTCTTTCCTTTTCTCCACCCCCATCCCTAGCCATTTCCTTTTCCGACTTGCCACTTCCGGTTCTAAATATATAAAAGCGTTGTCTCTGATCAATAAAGACACATTGTGTTCCTGCTCTGCCACGAGTTCCTGGTCTCTCTCCTGCGTTGCTGAGTAAGCAACAGCCCAGATGGGCTCCGGTCGAGTTCTCTCCAACCCAGAGAGCACATACCCGGGAACAAACACCCTCACGCTAGCCTGGCACCCAACCAGAGAGCAGACACTCAGGTCCTCTTCCTTCATTCCACAGGGAGCAACTCCCTGTGGAGACAGCTGAGTGGAAAATGGACCCAGAGGAACCCTGAGGTGGTGTCTTAGGCAAAGCAGGCAGCTGTTGTGTGCCTGAGCCAGGCCTGAAGCCCTGCTTTCCCAACTTTATGGTGGTGCTCCTCTTGGCCTCCCCTTCACGTGTGGTTATTAGTGGGAGGACTGGGTCTTTGCTCCCCTTTTCTCAGCCCAGAAAGCTAAATTCCATCTCTGTGGCCCCTCAGTCCTTCCCCTCTGGTGGACTTGCTTATAGATGGAGTACTTGGCTAAGCAACCCCTCACACAAAGGAAAGTCCGTGTGTGTGTGTGTGTGTGTGTGTGTGTGTGTGTGTGTGTGTGTGTGTGTGTCTGTCCGTCAAGCTTGTGAGCCTGCAGAATGGAAAAAGCCTCAGATTGCTTTCTGAGTAGGCAAGCTTACGTTCTTCCTGGAAAGAGCTCTCTGAGGCTGTTGCCACAGTCGATGGAAAGCCAGGAAGCTGCTTTCAGATGAGCTTGCTCTTGCTTTGGACTGTAACTGAAAACAACTGTTTTGCTTCGACTAGAACATGTAGGGAATTGGAACCCTCTGGCAACTTGTCAGGCAGGAGGGGGCCCGGGCAGGATGGCTCAGGCAGGGGGGAAGGAAGGGGAAAATAGTGGCTGGTAAGACCTAGGGAAAAATAAGGCTTATTGGTTTGAAGAAGAGGAAACTTACTTGTGGTTTCCATGGAGAATACATTTCCATCTGCCCTGGTGGTGAAATAGGCTGTGAATGAGGAAAGCAGGGTGACTTTTTAATTTAATTTAAATTATTTGTTTTTATTTTTTCTTTAAATATTTTACTTTTCTGATGTCTGACATTCTCACAGGAGTGAAGTGCATCTCTTTGTTGTCTTTATTTGCATTTTTCTGACAATCTTGGAGCATTTTTTTTTCATGTTTTCTGGCCTTTCAGATCTCTTCTGTGGTGAATATTCTGTTCATATCCTCTCCTCATTTTTGGGTGGGGTCATTTGTTTTCTAGTTGCTGAGTTTGGTGAGCTCTTTATATATTTTGGTTATTAGCCTATTGTCTGATGTATGGCATGTGAAGATCTTCTCTTATTCTGTAGGGGGTCTCTTTGGGTGGTGGCTTCTTTTGCTGTGCATAAGTTTTTTTAATTTTGTGTAGTCCCATTGGTTTATTTTTGTTTTAGTCTTCTTTTTTAAATATTTGTTTATTCCCTTTTGTTGCCCTTGTTTTATTGTCGTAGTTGTTGTTATTGATGTCGATGTTGTTGGATAGGACAGAAAGAAATGGAGAGACGAGGGGAAGACAGAAAAGGGGAGAGAAAGATAAACACCTGCAGACCTGCTTCACCACTTGTGAAGTGACTCCCCTGCAGGTGGGGAGCTGGGGGCTCAAACCGGGATCCTTAAGCCGGTCCTTGAGCTTCCTGCTATGTGCTCTTAAGCCGCTGCACTACCTCCCGACTCCCTAGTCTTCTTTGTAATTAGATTTGTATCATTGAAGATGCCTTTAAAATTTAGATGGAAAAGAGTTCTTCCCATTCTGGGTTTGGTGTCTTGCACCAAAGTCAAAGACTCTGGGTGGGGGGTGAGGGGGGGTTTCAGGTCCTGGAACATGATGGCAGAGGAGGACATAGAGGGGGTTGAATTGTTATGTGGAAAACTGAGAAATGTTACACATGTACAGACTACTGTATTTTACTCTTGACTGTAAACCATTAATCCCCCCAATAAAGAAAAATTTAAAAAGAGAAAAATAATAAAACACAAAGCAGAAATTGGACTGGGTTTGGTGTATTTCACCAAAGTAAAAGACTCTGTGGTGGGGGGAAGGGTTCGGGTCCGAGAAAATTATGTCAGAGGAGGAGCTAGAAGGGGTTGAATTATTTTGTGGAAAACTGAGAAATATTATATATGAACAAACTACTGTATTTTACTGTTGACTATAAACCATTAATCCCCCCAATAAAGAAAAAAAATCTTTTACTTATTTATTATTAGATAGAGATAGAGAGAAATTGAGAGGGGGAGACAGAAAGATATCTGCAGCCCTGCTTCACCACTCATTAAGTTTCTCCCCTGCAGGGGACCAGGGGCTTGAACCTGGGTCTTTGAACACTGTAATGTGAGCATTTAACCAGGTGTGCTACTGCCTGGCCTCAGGGGTGACTTTTCAGAGTGACAAACTTATCGTGGATCCTGGAAGTTATAAGAATAATGGAGATCAAGGTTCACACTCTAGTTTCTTTAGAATGAGCTACTTAGAGACAAGGCCTTGCCGTCCTGGCTGTAAAGAGGAGGTGAGGAATGCTAGTTCACAGAGCTGTGAGAGAGATAAACAAGATGAGCTCCATGCTTTTGGAAGGAAAGATCTGACTAACTTTCTAGTTACCAATCTCCTTTATTAAGAGAAATTAAAGCATCATCTCAGCATGCCCTGTGCCTTCTGCCTCAGCAAGGTTCACAGTCTCCAGGTCTACACTTTCTTTATGCTCCATAATTTTATTCTGAAGCAAATGACACCAACTGCAGATGATGGTTAAGTCTTTGCCAGCTGGGACCATGCCAGCAGGTATGGCTCTGGGAGGATTTCTCCAGTAGATCTGCCGTTCGTTCTTCCAGTATTAAGACATGAGAGACTTGGGGAAGGGGGAGAAAAGTCTTAGGAGGCAGGACTTCTAAATGCCTTTCCTTAGAAGGGGGCATCTTCTTCACACTGAAGGAAGATCAAAGTTGGCTAAAAAGGTCATTGTGTGGTAAAAGAACAGCAGTTTCTTCCTAGAGCTTTTTATATTTGTACTGTAAGGAGTCATTCTGATGTGAAGCCTTTGGGTTAGGTGTTTAAAATTTTTTTTTAATTGGAATTAGTGGTTTACAGTAAACAGTAAATACAGATTTTGGTAAATGTGTAAATTTTTTTTCATTTTCTGAAAAGCACTCTTACCCCCCAACTAGGTCCTCCTCCACTGTCATGCACCTGAACAATGCCCACCCCCCGCCCCTAGAGTTCTTTACTTTGGTGCAATATACCGACTCCAGCGCAAGTTCTGCTTTGTGTTTCTCTTTCTTATTTCTCAATTTCTGTCGATGAGTTAGATCATCCCAAATTCATCCTTCTCTTTCTGGCTTATCCCACTTAACATGATTCCTTCAAGCTCCATCCAAGATGAGATGGAGAAGGCGAATTCACCATTTTTAATAACTGAGTAGTACTTCATTGTGTATATAGACCATAACCTTCTCAGCCACCAATCTGATGTTGGACACCTGGGTTGCTTCCAGGTTTTGCCTACTAGACACACAGGAACTCTAGTTATCTGAGGGATCAACAGCAGCTTGGACCATAGCTCTCAAAAGTTTCTGAAAGATCCCCACCCATTCCATTCCTTTGATCTATCTTCTTTCTACCCTCAAGACCCTCCCTGCCTGCAGGGTATAATTAATCCTACCAGTTAAAACCCTCGCAACAGTTGCTAAGGAAGTTCCTATCTTTCCAGTCCCCTTTTGCTTTTCTCTGCTCCTTTCCAAACCATGTCAAGCCATTTTCTGTTCCTGACTTGCCACTTCCGGGTCTGCCCTTTAAAAAGCCTTGACTCTCTGATCAATAAAGAATTGAATTGCCTCGCCACCACGAGTCTGTTCCTAAGTTATCTCCCTTGCATCGCTAAGTGAGTAGCAGCCCAGGCAGGCTCTGGTCGTGTTCTCTCCAACCCAAGGAGTATGTGCCTGGGAAGAGGCACCCCCATGCTAGCTCAGCAGTCTATATTCCAAGGGGCTCATGACTTTACTAGTTTTTGCCTGAGCCTCACATCTGATATGCAAGTGGACCCAAGTTATTGTCTGGGGAGATGGTGTCATGGCTGGAAAAAGGGCTAAAAAGCTGGATCAGGGAAGAGAATAGCTCCCAAATATGGAAAAGTTGTATAAATATTGTTAACTATAAACCCCACTGTTATGATCTGGGGCCCATATTCAGCTTGGGAACCTATGTAACCTCTATTCCTATAGATATGAGCTCACATTCTGTGGTCATGAATAGGAACGTTCCAAGTTGCACCAATTTCAGGACCCATCTTCCTCAGGTGGTAGATAGTGTATATTATCCAATTCCCTTCAAAGGATGTGACATTCTCTACAATTATTGATGCACATTGAGGGCAAGGTCCTATGGGGCCCCCCAAAGGGGTCTATTATGTTGTTGCTGATGGAGATGAACAGTGACAATGGAGAGAGGGATCTATTCAAGGTCTAGGCCCATCATGTCTGTGTGGGAATGCCAGGACTCCCTGACTAGGGGCCCAGATGATGGGGTGGCCTGGTAGTAACTAGAGTCATAATTCAATAACATCTCTGGGAGTCTGGCGGTAGCACAGTGGGTTAAGCACAGGTGGTGCGAAGCGCAAGGACCGGCTTAAGGATCCCAGTTTGAGCCCCTGGCTCCCCACCTGTAGGGGAGTCGCTTCACAAGCAGTGAAGCAGATCTGCAGGTGTCTGTCTTTCTCTCTCTGTCTTCCCCTCTTCTCTCCATTTCTCTCTGTCCGATCCAACAACAATGACATCAATAACAACAATAATAACTACAACAATAAAACAACAAGGGCAACAAAAGAGAATAAGTCAATAAATAAATATTAAAAAGTATTTAAAGTATAACATCTCAATTTTCTCATTGGCTAATTTTAGAGAAAGATACTAAGTGATTGCTCAAGTTCATGTATTTGTAACTACTTATAGGTGCATTGTGATACACTTCCCTGGTTTCCCCACTCCTCTCTGTCCAAGAATGAAGGATCTGTATCTCTGGCTCCCCAGACTGTGGTTGGAGGCAGGCCTTACCAGGCAGCCATCTTTGGGAATAATCTTGACTGGAGCACCATCAAGCTCAGGGCTGTGCTCACTCCCTGGAGCAGCTCACATCCAGTGATTAACTGATCCATCCAGGGCTAAGTTAGACTCACAACCCATCTCAATTCTAAAAGTCCACCTCTGCTTCAGAATCCTAAATGGGTTACACAGGCCTTTGAAGAGACTACATTACAAGTTGACTTTTCCCATCACCCTTCCTTTTCCTTCTGTAGTGGCTGATTCCAGGAATATTTAAATGAATTTTCCACACTCTAAATTCTGGCATATTTTGCTTCCCAGGCAGAGCACCTGAACTGTGACAATGCTACAGCTGCAGCTTGAAGTTGGATCATACGGAAACCAGCCCATGCTCTTAAGTAAAGCATTGACTAACTCTCAGCAGAGCCATCTTTATTAAAAGTTGAAGGAATATTTTAAGTAGGCCAACCCCTTGATATTTGTTCTTTTTTTAAATATTTACTTATTTATTTTCCCTTTAGTTGCCCTTGTTGTTTTATTGTTGTAGTTATTATTTTTCTTGTTATTGATGTCATTGTTGTTGGGTTTTTCTTCTTCTAGCGTTTGCCCTTCTTCCGTAGCCAGTCAACAGCATCAGGTTGAGCCTGATGTAAAGTTTCGAGACCTCCTTTGAATCTGGAGAGGTGGCAGTCGTTGACTATGTAGGTGTTGTTGGGTAGGACAGAGAGACATGGAGAGAGGAGGGGAAGACAGAGAGGGGGAGAGAAAGATAGACACCTGCAGACCTGCTTCACCACATGTGAAGCGACTCCCCTGCAGGTGAGGATCCGGGGGCTCGAACCAGGATCCTTAAGCTGGTCCTTTAGCTTGGTGCCATGTGCACTTAACCCGCTGCACCACAGGCGGCTCCCCAACCCCTTGATAATACCTAAAATTCTAAGTACTGTTTGAAAATTCAGTGCTTTGCTATAGAAGAGACTCTGTTATCATTAACAGAGAGGGAATTAGATACAGATAGGGAAATTAGAAGGATCTGATGTCCACAGACAGGTTTTAATATTAGGAATGTAGATTTGTTGCTGATCTTACTCAGCAGAATTGAAATCCTCTGTGATTTCCCAATGAAATTCTAAAAATATGAGTTCAATGAATGCTAGGCTCCCAAAAATCAATAGCCTCTTTTTTTTTTGCCTCCAGGGTTATTGTTGGGGCTTGATGCCTACAGTATGAATCCACTGCTCCTGTGGCCATTTTTTCAAAATTTTTTAATTTCTTTATTGGGGAATTTGTGTTTTACAGTTGACAGTAAATATAATAGTTTGTACATGAATAACATTTATCAGTTTTCCATATAACAATACAACCCCCACTAGGTCCTCAGCCATCCTTCTTGGACCTGTATTCTCCCCCCCCCCCCATTTTCAATTTTTTTTTAAAAAATAAGACAGAGAGGAATTGAGAGGGGGAAGACAGAGAAAGAGAAAGATAGATATCTGCAGACCTGCTTCACCACTTATGAAGCATTCACTATGCAGGTGGGGATCCAGGAGCTTGGACTGGGATCCTTGTGGAGGTCTTTGCACTATGTACTATGTGAGCTTAACCCGGTGTACTAACACCTGATCCCAGAATCAGTAACCTCTTAACTGATTCCTAGAGTGGAACAAGAATGGCAGAAGCCACCACTGCCATCTCTATTTCTGGGTATGGAGTCCTTGAGGAAATGTTGTTTGTAATCTGGATAGAATACTTGTAATCACACAAACCCATTTCTTCATCTGCAGATACAGACACTGATGCAGGGTTCCCCCAAGTAATCAGGACCAGAAGTGGATCCCTGTGTCTGGACTGTAACTCAAGGACTCTTTTCCTATTTTTCTACTCTTCCCTTTTGAAATTTCCTAGAACAGTTCCAATATTATGAGCATTCCAGAGACAACTGATGTAAAGGATTTATTCCTGTATCTCTCTCTAATGCTTTCCAGCTTCCCTTGGATTTTAATTTATCTTGTGTGACCATCTGGTGTTGGACTGTGAGGAGAAACAGGCTGTGTCTCTTCCAGGTCAGTGAGTTGAGATTCTTCACCTCTGTCACACATTCTGTAGTGGAGACCTTGAAGATCAAATGGAGCTTAGAGCAAAGCTGCAATATGGAGGAAGCCTCACCATTTGTGTGGTGACTGGGACATCAAACAAGCCATTGCTATTTTAAGCCACTGAGATTTCAGAAGTTTGGTTACTGAGGCAACTAGTATTCATTACTCAAGTCAATGGGCTTTTACTCTGGGCCAACTTGCCTAGACAGGATATACAGGATATAATAAGCAAGGTGTAGTAATGGCAGTCTCCATTTGGGGAAAAGAAAAAAAAAAAAGTCAGTGGGAATGTAATACTTATCGCTTGGACATCTGGTACTCAACTCAGAGGCAGCAGGTATAAAATAAAGGAATTCCAAGACTGAGAAAAAGGAGACAGTCATTAGTTGAGTGTGTCTTCCACTCTTTGTCTGAAATCCAGCCTTCTTCTGTCCACAGATGTAGAGTTGTGTGTGGTACTTTGATTCTATTTCTAATCTAGGGTTGGGCTATACTCACACTACCTTTTCAACTTGAGCCCAACTGTGTCACTTCTCATGAACGTATATCAGGAACTGGCAGGAGGAACCTAGTTAATGTCACTTCTCTATGAAACTCTGCTCCTGAGCCCACCTCAGTCTCCCATGTGCAGCTGACTCCCAAGACCTACCTTTGAACTGAGAACTCTGCCACTTTCCCCAGCTGGCAGCAGTTACGTCTCCAAACAAGACCCTGAAACACAGGCTATTGTCTCCACTGTGCTGTTGGTTTTGTGGTTATCACTGAGTGTTGCTTAGCTCTGCAACCACAAAGTCACTGTGGCCCCATGTTTGACTTTTGGCCTGTTGGTCTTGTGGTCTTTGTATTTCCTGCCACTGAGACTGACATGCACTCAGTGATGTCGCCTGATGGTGGAGGACTGGGCTGCCTGTGCTTTTTCCTCTTTCTCTGACATCTTAGTTCAGAGTGACTCCCCTATAGATGTGTATGGACACATGTCACCGTGCCGGCCAGACCAAGTCCAGCTTTCATACTCTCACCTTACATACCATTAGGTCATAGCGGCTGTTCGTGGGATCATCGCACACAGATCCTACAATGGACAGGATGTGACACAGATGGAAGGTAATTCTGTAGTTGTTGTGCATATAAATTACATGAGAAATTCTGATAACTGGGCTGACCACTTCCATTCTCATAAGTAACAACACAGTCCCCTCAGTCCTGACCGATGTCATAATTAATATAATGAACAAACCTAGAACATGCTCAGATTTTTAGATATAAAGTCAAGGAGTTATTGTCATAATAATTTATTTTCTTGACATTTGCCTTCCTTTTATATATATATATATATATATTTATTTTCTCTTTTGTTGCCCTTGTTTTTTTGTTATTGCTGTTGTAGTTATTATTGTTGTCATTGATGTCGTCATTGTCAGATAGGACCTAGAGAAATGGAGAGAGGAGGGAGAGACAGAGAAAGGGAGAGAAAGACAGACACCTGCAGACCTGCTTCACCGCTTGTGAAGCGACTCCCCTGCAGGTGGGGAGCCAGGAGCTCAAACCGGGATCCTTATGCTGGTCCTTGCACTTTGCTCCACATGTGCTTAACCAGCTGCGTTACTGCCCAACTCCCTTGACATTTGCCTTTCAATAAAAGTCTAAAATACTTTCACTATAAAAGCTAAACTAGTGCAATAAAGTCATTTTCTAATTCTAAATCCTATGAACACATAATGAACAATTTGATCTATACTCATCTATATTTTATATGTACATGTACCCACATATTTTCATTGATTATTTTTATAACTTGTATTATTAGTGATAGAATAGTGGCTTACAGAATTATAAGACTTCAGGAGTATATCTTCAGCATGCATGTGTGTTAGAATCACCACACCCACCACTGAAATCCATGCCTCTTAAAGTTCAGAGTCTCAGCTCTCACAAAGTCCAAGAGACAATTTGGTACTTTTTTTTTTTTTTTTTTGGCCAGAATACTGCTCAGCTCTGGCTTATGGTGGTTCAGGGGATTGAACTTAGGTCCTTGGAGCCTCAAGCATGAGAGTCTCTTTGCATTACCATTATGCTATCTCCCCCCCACTTTTAAAATAGATACATTTACTTTATTATTGGATAGAGAAAGAGACAAATTGAGAGGGGTGGGGGAGGTAAAGGGGGAGATAGGGAGACACCTGTAGCCCTGCTCCACCATCATGACGTGTCTCTCCTGCAGGTCGGAGCTGGGGGCTGAGCCTGGGTCTCTGCACACTGTAATGTGTGCGCTTTACCAGATGCGTCACCGCCTGGCCCCATGGTTATTATTTTTTGTATGTACAGTACACTTGCTTTAGTGATCTCTATTCCGCATATGAGTGGGACCATCTGGAGTGAGACAATTAGCAAAAAACAAAATAAAAAAAAAGTCCTGCTTTCCTAGCAAGTAGTGTGAGAGTTCCTCACTATCTCATTCCCCTAACATGTTTAAACATTCATCTAGTGCTAGCATTGCTTACTTTCAAAATTCATTTCCATAGCCATGACATCATTTAATGGTTGTTTTTTTTTTTAGAGTAGAGACAGAGAAGCCGAGAGAGAGAGAGAGAGAAAGAGAGATAGAGAGAGAGAGAAAATGAGAGAGAGAGAGAGAGACCACAGCACTGATCTGTGCTGGCAGCCAGGCTTGAATCTGGGTCTTGCACATGGAAAAGCAGCATACTGTCCAAGTGAGCTATTTTGCTGGCCCCTCATTTGATATTTTTTACAACTTAAAATTGGAGAGATCAGTCTCTTTATATAAAATTGAGAAAATTGGGCCCAGGTGGTGCTGCGATCAGTAGAGTATGCACATTACGATGCTATAGGACCCAGGTTCTAGCCCTCAGGTCCCCACAGAGGATGGGGTGGGGAAGGCGCTTAAGAGTGATGAACAATATTGTCCCTTATTGTCTCTTTCTCTCTACCTCTCTGTCTCCCCCATTCTCTCAACATCTCTGTGTCTATAAACATAAATAAGTAAGTCTTATAAAAAGTGAGGAAATTGAGAGTCAGTGAAATAGCTCACTTGTCTAGTGTGCTGTTTTACCAGGTGTATGGCCCAGGCTCTAGTCTAGCCCCTATTGTATTAACAGATGGTTTGGTGCTGTGGTCCTCTGTCTCTGTCTCTGCCTGTCTCTATCTGAAAAATAAAGTAAATAAATACGAGTAAATTGAGAGCCTAGCAGGTTCACTGACCTGCTAAGATTAAATGGAGTGACTAGTATTTCTGGCAGAGCCATAACAATAAAAGGATGAGCCTGGGACTAAGTGGCCAGGATGGAAAATCCACGTTCATATTGCTCACAGACGATTCTGCAGGACCGACCTCCTCCCTATCACTGTGTCCACCGCCAAGCTAGAATTGCATTACCCCAGTGAACTCACAGCCTCCTCCATCTGAAACTCTCCACCCAGAAGAAAACATTCGGGGGTTGAAATTAGTTTCTCGAGATATGGCTGGCAGATAGCTCAATCAGTCAAGCCTCTACTGCCTGCACCGGAGGACTTGGCTTGAGCTCCTGGCACAACATGAGACACACACACGGGAAGTTTCACAACAAGTAGACTGAAGTCCTGGTGTCTCTACTCCCTCTGTTTCTTCTCTGTCTCTTTACATCAGATGTTGAAGGGGTGAAGAAAAATATCCAGTGGGGGCAGTGGAATTGTGATGGTGCAAAAAGTCTGGGGTGGAGAAGTGGAAGGAATAAGAAAGTTATGGCCCACCTGGTTAAGGGCATACAACACAGTACAAGACTGCAGGTTCAAACCCCCAGTCCCCACCTGCAGGGGGAAAACTTCATGAGTGTGAAGCAGGACTGCAGGTGTCTCTCTGCCTTTCTCCCTCTCTATCTTCCTCTTCCCTCTCATTTTTTCTGTCTGTATTCAATAATAAACAAATTTTTAGATCTTTTTTTTTTACTATTTATTTATTTATTCCCTTTTGTTGCCCTTGTTGTTTTATTGTTGTAGTTATTATCGTTGATATTGATGTCATTGTTGTTGGATAGGACAGAGAGAAATGGAGAGAGGAGGGGAAGACAGAGAGGGGGAGAGAAAGACAGACACCTGCAGACCTGCTTCACCGCCTGTGAAGCAACTCCCCTACAGGTGGGGAGCCGGGGGCTCAAACCAGGATCCTTATGCTGGTCTTTGTGCTTAGCGCCACATGCGCTTAACCTGCTGCGCTACCGCCCGACTCCCAATAATTTTTTTTTTTTTAAAAAGATATGAACTTAAGGAAAACTAGTCATTTTGCATGGCTCGGGAATTGGCTCTGTTATAACAAAGTAGGTCTTCAAAATTGGTTGCATACAAATAGGACAAGAGACTATGGTAACCAGATTTAGCACTTCTTAAATACATTCCTATTTAAGAAAGAAAGAAAAAAAAACCCCTCTCAAATCAGCTCAAAGCAGTACAAGATGGAAATGAAGTTACATGCCAAAACTTCAGCCACCACAGAGTCTGTTCTATTTCTTCAGAGTCAGCTCAGCAGTTTGACAGACTGTGCTGTGTCTCCCATTCCTGCCCAGATAATACCCTCCACCCGTTCCCTTTTACACAGAACTCTGGGACTTTTCAGAAGCCCTATGTTGAGAAGGAGGGGCAAGCCATGGTGGGGTTGGGGGGGGCTCTGAGTGGGTGTGGGACCTGGTCTTCATGCTTAGGGGCAGTGCTGACGTCAACCCCCTTCTCCCTCCCTCTCAGAGTGGAGCAAGCACCCAAAAAAAAAAAAAAAAACTCCCTTTTGCAGCTGTGCAAACTGTTCAGGCTGAACTGTAGCCCTCCCACTCCCCTCTCCAGTTATTCCAGAAACAGTTTCATTGGCCACATTCAGAGATGGAAATTTAAAAAAACAAAACAAAATCCAAACCTGCCCCTTTCCCACTTGGCCCTTTTGCAGTCAGACAGGATTGAAATGCAACTTCAATGGAAATGAAATGCTCTTCCAGTTTATGCTCTGGAGTTTCCGTGCTCTTTCCACGTCAGCCCGGTTTTAGCAGAACTGGTCAGCCTGAGGGCTCTTCTTCCAGTCTCTCCCAAGGAACATTCTGGAAAGTTGGCTATCGGGCAGCATTTCTGCCTAATATGCATCTGCTTTAGGCTTCAGGCCACCTTCTTCTTCTCCCTAGTGGAATGTGGAACATTAAGAATCTAGTCTGAAGGTTTGCCCTGAAGTGGAAGAGAGGGGTAAAAGGTAACCAGATTCATCCTAACATTTTCTTTTTTTTCCTCCAGGGTTATCTCTGGGGCTCAGTACCTGCATTAGGAATCCACTGTTCCTGGAGGCCATTTTTCCCCATTGTTGTTGTTGCTGTTATTGCTATTGTTGTTGGATAGGGCAGAGAGAAATGGAGAGAGGAGGGAAGACAGAGAGGGAGAGAGAAAGAAAGACACCTGAAGACCTGCTTCACCACTTGTGAAGCAACTCTCCTGCAGGTGGGGAGCCGGGGGCTCGAACCCGGATCCTTATGCCAGTCCTTGAGCTTTGCACTATGTGCACTTAACTCACTGTGCTACCACCTGGCTGCCTGATCCTTAAGTTTTATATGAGCTCATAGTCCCCACTGGTTGGACATTACAAACTGCCAGGACTCTGTCTCCATCTCGGCTCTATGGTAAAAAGATAAATTTCCCTGGTGGAATGAAGGTGGAAAATGCATCTTTTATGGAAGCTCCGGTATAAAGAGAAAATATGTTTTCCAGACTTCCCAAACAGTCCTTCTAATGGTGTCCTATTGTACAACTAATTTTACAAACTGGCAATTTAATATAACACAAATGTATTATTTTGTAGACTTGTAAGTCAGAAAGGCTATCTTATTAGACTCAAACTAAGATGTCCATAGGCTGCATGCCTTTCCAGAGAGTCCATGAGAATGTATTTTCTTACTCATCCAAGTTTGGGGAAATTCAGTTCCACGTAGATATTGGACTGATGGTTCTGTTTCTGAAGGTGTCTCTGGTAGATAGGAGTTCTTGTGTTCACACAGAAAAGGACAGCTGAATGACACGACGCCAGTTAAGTCTCCTAAATTATCGATTAAATGCAAATAGCAGGGAAAGCAACATTCCAATTAGCCTTAGTCTTTCAGATACTTTGTAGAAGTTTGGAGGGAGAGTGAAAAAGAACTCAGACAAAGAAGAGTTAAGAGAGAGAGTTCTGTTGAAAGGTAGACAGCTGACATACAGACAGTTTGGGGGAAGGCTGACAAGCAGAGAGAGAAAAACAGAGAGTCTGGTGATATCCCCAGAAGAGAAGGAAGCAGGCAGGACAAAACAGGAGAAATAGAGAGCCTGTGAGCACAGATAAAGGCAAGAGAAGTCAGGAAAGATAAGCTTAGAGTTTGGAGAGGACAGGAAAAAGTTTGTCTCCAGTCTGAGAGGGCGATAACAAGAGGAAGAGTCAATAGCTTTTCTATGCAGGCGTCAGTCCTGTAGAGGAATTCAAGACTTAGCTGCCAGGAGCCACCTCCTTGTGGTCCACGTTACTCTTATCTTAGTGCCTGCTTCTCAGAGCTCAGTTACTTTTTTTTTTTTAACTTTGGTTTGTTTTAAGTGAAAACATTCAATAGTTCTTCTCTTTTTGACTTATCTCACTTAACACAACGCCTTCAAAGTTCCATCCAAAATGAGACAAAGGAGATGACTTTCTCGATGTTTACACCTGTGTGTATACCACAACTTTCTTCGTCACTCATCTGTCATCATATATCTGGTTTGCTTTAAAGTCTAAGCTATTGAAAATTGTGTTCTTATGTACACAGGTATACTCAAGTGTTCTTTGGATAGATGTTTTGTTTCCTTTGGATAAATCCCCTGGAGAGAAATTATTGGGTCACGGAGTAGCTCCATTTCTAGTGTTCTGTAAAATCTTCAGACCATTTTCCACATGGTTAGATCAATTTACATCCCCCCCCCCCCCCAGGAGCACAGCAGTACAGAACAGAAGGGTTCCTCTCGAGGGTCGGGTAGTGGCACACTGGGTTAAACACACTTAATGTTAAGTGCAAGTATCAGCTCAAGGATCCTGGTTTGAGCCCCCAGCTCCCCCATGCAGGGCGGTCACTTCACAAGTGGTGAAGGAGGTCTGCAGGTGTCTATCTTCCTCTCTCCCTCTCTATCTTCCCCTCCTCTCTCAATTTATCTCTGTCCTACCCAACAACAGCAGCAGCAGCAACAACAACAATGGAAAAAAAGATGGCCTCCAGGAGCAGTGGTTTTGTAGTGCAGGCACTGAGCCCCAGAGATAACCCTGGAGGCAAAAAAAGGGGGGTTTCTTCTCCCCCCCCATCCTCTCCAAGACTTGTAGTTTCTATCCTATCTAATGTATGGCATTCTCACTGGTGTAAAGTAGTATTTCCTATTTCTATGCTAACCAGTGACTCTGAGTACTTTATCCTATGTCTGTGGCCCTCTTGGTCTCTTCTTTTATGAAGATTATGTCAATATCCTGTCCTATTTCTTTCTTTTAGATTTTAGAAGGAGGAGGAGGAGGAAGAGGAGGAGGAGAGACCCAGACATACTTCTGGTACATGTGCTGCTGGGGATTGAACTCACAACACCACACTTGACATTCCAATGCTTTATCCACTGTGCCACTTCCTGGACTATTTTTTAATTGGGCTGTTTGTGTTGTTGCTGAGCTTAGTGAGTTCTTTATGTAGTTTGGCTATTATATTAACTCTGTTAATATATTCCAATATTATCCTGTTATCCAATATTACTCTGTTAATATTATCCAATGTACGTCACATAAAAAATCTCTTATTCTATAGAGTGTCTTTTATGTTTTGGAGATGGTTCACTTTGCTATGCAGAAGTTTTTCAGTTTGATGTAGGCCTATTAGTTTATTGTTCATTTTGCATTCTTTGCTGATGGGCTTGAGTCTCTGAAGGCCTTTCTGAAGCATAGACAGTGAAGTGTTCTGCCACTGCTTTCTTCTATGGATCTGATAGTTTCTAGTCTCATGTCCATGTCTTGGTAAACTTGGAGTTGACTTTGTGTATGGTGATATGTTGTGGTCCAGTTTCATTTGTCTGTATGTCTTAGCCCAATTTTCCCAACACCATTTATTGAAGAGACTCTCCTTTCTACATTAAAAGTTTTGGATTCCTCGGTAAAAATTGGTTGTTTGTAGGCATGAGGCCTTTTTCTGGACTTTCAATTCTACTCAACTGATCTGTGGGCCTCTTCTGGTTTCAGTACCAGGACATTTTTATTATAGTAGCACTGGAGTATAATTTGAAGCCAGAAAGTGTGATGTGTCCAGTCTTGTTCTTTTTTTTTTTTTTTCTTCAATGTTTTGGTAATCCTAGATATTTTCTAGTTCCAGATAAATGTTTGCATTTTTTGTTCTATTTCCTTAAAGAACTTTGGTGGGCCCTTGTTAGGGATTATACTAAATCTGTATATGGCTCTGGGTAGGATCAAACCATTTAATCTCAACACACAACATGCATCAGAAAATAACACTGAGGTGGCAACCACTAACTACAGAAAAAACAGACACCGGAGCATTAGTGATGCAAAAGAATGTTATGGGCTTGTGTCTGAAATTGCATTTCTCCACCCTCAAGCTAATCTACTCCTACACTAACCCCCAATTCCTCACCATGTGGTCATCTGAGTAGGCTCCATTCCTATATGACTGTTGTCCTCATAATCAGGAGAAATTTATGAAATTTATGCACAGGCATGGAAAAAGGGAAGACTCTGTGTAGACACAGGGAGACATACTTCACTCATATGTGGAATCTAGAGAACAGATACACATGAATTTGAAAAAAAAAAAAAACAAGAAACAGAAGCAAGCAAACTGTTCCTATGACTTGTGAGAACTAGTATGGTTATCTTTGGGAAGTGGGCGGGGAGGGAGGAACACAGAACTTTGGTGGTGGGTGTGGTTTGAAAGTATCCACTGTAATCTTACAGTTTTATAACCTACTATTAATCATAAATTTCAAAAAATGAAAAAAAAAAGACACAGGGAGAAGACAGTCATACTAGCCAAGGATTACTGACAACTATAGAAACTGGAAAGAGACAGACATTTCTCCCCATTGGTTTATACAGAGAGAATACTATTGATACTTTGATTTGAGACATCTAACTTCCAACACTATGAAAGATCATATTCTGTTGTTCAAACCAGCCAGTTTGTGACAGTCAAAGTAGACTAACACAAAATCCCAGCCCTGTTTATCTAGGAAGCTCTGAGTCTGTTAGGAGGAAGGCATGGACCAATGCAATTGGCATTTATCCAGATTACATATTGAACTTCCATGGAGAGTTTTGCTTCTAGTAAAGGCCTGTAGTGAGAAAAAAAAAAAGTTTGAAAACTAATACTCTAGTAGTAGATCCTAACACTACTAGTGCACCCTCATCGTTTCTGTCTTCCAGATATCCTAGTGCTCTCCCTACCAAAAGTCCTGTACGTGGACCTTTTTAGTTGAGGGCTGGCCAACTAAAATGTTTTCATCATTTAACTGACCTTGACTTGATACCTTACCCTTGTCTAGTCTTCTACTCTTCTTTTTCTTTTTCCCTTTCCTAATTAATCACTTAAATGTAGCATTTACCACACTAAAGACAACCTATATTTTATTTTATTTATAAAATGGGAATACTGACAAGTCCATAGGATAAGAGTGGTCCAATTCCACACAATTCCCACCACCAGAACTCCACATCCCCTCCCCTTCCCTGATATCTTTCCTATTCTTGCTCCCTCTGGGAGTATGGACCCAGGGTTATTATGGGGTGCAGAAGGTGGAAGGTCTGGCTTCTGTAATTGCTTCCCCGCTGAGCATGGGTGTTGACAGGTGGATCCATACTCCCAGCCTGTCTCTCTCTTTCCCTAGTGGGGCAGGGCTCTGGGGAAGCGGGGCTCCAGGACATATTGGTGGGGCTGTCTGCCCTGGGAAGTCCAGTTGGCATCAACTATTTTTATTTTATTTTATTTTACTTTATTTATCTATTTATTATATAGAGACAGATTTGAGAGGAAAAAGGATATATATATAGATAGATAGATAGATAAAAAAAGAGATTGAGAGAGAGAGGGAGGGAGAAAGACAAAGAGAGACCTATAGCACTGTTTCACCACTTTTGAAGTTTTCCCCTGCAGGTGGGGAGCAGAGGCTTGAACCTAGGACCTTGTGCACTGTAAATGTGCACTCAACCAAGCATGTCACCAACCAGCTCCCAAGACCACTGACATTTTATACTGAATAGTTAGTTCTTTGTTGTGACAACTGCCCTGTGCGTTGCAGGATATTCTGCAATATCCTTGGGCTTTATCTACTAGATGATAGTAGTGTCGCTCCTTTCACCACGCCTGCCTTGATAGTCATAATAATAAGAAGTGTCTTCAGGCAATGCCAAGTGTCTCCTGTGAGACAGAAACATCCCATTCAAGAGCCAGCGTTTGACTAATTGCAACCATGGATCTCCTCCAAGTTCTGTGAGTTTTGCTGAAGTAGGAGAGCTGGATTTAGAAGCTAAACTTCCTGACTCCCAGGCTGCAGGTTATTTCTTCTCAGGATCCTTGAGTTTCTCAATTTTGTCTGATCATAACAATCACTGTGTATGTGTGTGTGGTGGGAGGGAGGTAGTGCTTTTAAAATGCAGATTCCCTGATCTCTTTCTTGAGGGTTCTGATTCAGTAGGCCCCCAGGACAAGCCACCTGGACTGTAGGCATCAGTGATTACTTCTATCAAGCACGTCGATAGACTGAAATTCCATTTCTCAGATCATAACATAGATAGGAATTGTGTGTGTGGTGCATGGGGTGGTGCATGTGTACCATATAAACGTATGAAAAAATACGCGCAGGTACTGAGACTGTATGCTCAGATATTTTGCAGTGATTATTTTTTTAATATCTATTGATTTTTATGAAAAAGAGAAAAACCAAGCAGAGCATGGCTCAGTTTCAGTACACGGCAGTACCAGGCATGGAAACTAGGTCCTCAGGCAGGCAACAACTAACTGCTCTAACACACTGAGCAACTGCCACAGCCCTTCTCTGCTAAAAAAACAAACAAAAAAAAAAAACACCTTTTTTCAAACATTTGAAATGTTATGTCTGTTGAATCTAGTAACCATAATGGAGGCTGGATACAAGAAGTATCCCAACAGGTAGAATATACAATTCACAGTCTTCTGAGGTCATGGGTTCTATTCCAAGCACCACAGGGGGGCATCATGGACAGCAACAAAGAAAGGGCATCCTGGGTGGTGAAGCCCTGTTCTGGTGTCTTGGAACTTCGCCTCTCCAGTACTACTTTAGTAACCTCAGATCAACTGCAAGAGATCATGGTGTATTAATGTTCACTTTTTATTTCTTCCTTTTTAAAATTTTAAATTATCACTGGGGTTTCATGGCTCTGAGATGTCCTCCCCCTTTAGATTTACAGAAAAGAGGCAGAGACACAGAGGGGAAGATGCCACAACACTGAAGCCTCCCCCAGAATGGTGGCGGCAGGACTTGACACTGGGTCGCACACATGACAGAACAGGGACAACTATCCAGGTCAAGGTTCGGTTGTTCAATTCCACTTATGAGTGAGGCCATCCAGAATCTGTCTTTCTCCATGTGCTTTCTTTCACTTAGTGTGATGCCCCTAGATCCATTCATATTGTAGCGAATGAGGAGATCACGTCACTTCTTAGAGCTGAATAGTACTCATTTTCTCCGACTATCAAGATTCTTTGTCCACTCAACTCCAAGAATTGGACTTTGGAGTGTCGAGTTATTCCCAAATCCTGGCTAGTATATATAGTGTTAGGATGAACACAGGCATGAAGATCTCTTTGGATAAGTGTTTTGTGTTCTTCTGGTAGACCCCCTGGAGAAGAGTTGCTGGATCGTATAGTAGGCTTACTTCTTAATATTTTACCAAATACAAAAGCAAATTCTATGTGGATCAAGGACTTGAATGTTAGACCAGAAACGATCAGATACTTAAAGGAAAATATTGGCAGAACTCTTTTCCGCATAAATTTTAAAGACATCTGCAATAAAATGAATCCAATTACAAAGAAGACTAAGGCAAGCATCAACCTATGGGACTACATCAAATTAAAAAGCTTCTATACAGCAAAAGAAACCACTACCCAAACTAAGAGACCTCTCACAGAATGAGAGAAGATCTTTACATGCCATACATCAGACATGAGGCTAATAACCAAAATATATAAAGAGCTTGCCAAATTCAACAACAAGAAAACAAATAATCCCATACAAAAATGGGGAGAGGACATAGACAGAATGTTCACCACAGAAGAGATTCACAAGGCCAAGAAACACATAAAAAATGTTCCAAATCTCTGATTGTCAGAGAAATGCAAATAAAGACAACAATGAAGTAACACTTCATTCCTATGAGAATGTCATACATCAGAAAAGGTAGCAGCAGCAAATGCTGGAGAGGTTGTGGGATCAAAGGAACCCTCCTACACTGCTGGTGGAAATGTAAATTGGTCCAGCCTCTGTGGAGAACAGTCTGGAGAACTCTCAGAAGGCTAGAAATGGACCTACCCTATGATCCTGCAATTCCTCTCCTGGGGATATATCCTATGGAACCAAACACACCCATCCAAAAAAGATCTGTGTACACATATGTTCTTGGCAGCACAATTTGTAATAGCCAAAACCTGGAAGCAACCCATGCGTCCAATAACAGATGAGTGTGAGCAAGTTGTGGTCTATATACACAATGGAATACTACTCAGCTATGAAAAACAGTGACTTCACCATTTTCAGCTGATCTTGGATGGAGCTTGAAAAATTCATGTTAAGTGAAACAAGTCAGAAACAGAAGGATGAATATGGGATGATCTCGCTGTCAGGCAGAAGTTGAAAAACAAGATCAGAAGAGCAAACACATGTAGAACCTGAACTGGAATTGGTGTATTGCACCAAAGTAAAAGACTCTGGGGTGGGGGTGGGGGGGGGAGAATACAGGTCCAAAAAGGATGACAGAGGACCTAGTGGGGGTTGTATTGTTATACGGAAAACTGGGAAATATTATGCATGTACAAACTATTGTATTTACTGTTGAATGTAAAACATTAATTCTACAATAAAGAAAATTTTAAAAAAAGAATAGGAAAGCTATCAGGGGAGGGGATGGGATACGGAGTTCTGGTGGTGGGAATTGTGTGGAGTTGTACCCCTCTCATCCTATGGTTTTGTCCATGTTTCCTTTTTATAAATTAAAAAAAAAGCATCTTTTAACAAAGCTGACCACTTCTGCTCCCAGTCAAACCCACCTTCTCCCTTTCCTTTCCATGAAGGATTTGCAAAGTTTATTTGAATTTTTCTTCTCTTTTGTCATTTAATAAAATAAAATTGAGAATGAATGCCCCACCACATATTTAACATGGCCTGCATGTTTAGAGCTCCGGAGAATAAATACATTTCTGGCTAACACCTCAGATGCATTCAGAGACTCACGGGGCTGTATTTTTGTCCTATGCAGAGCATAATCTGAAGCAGATGCAGTCACTTGCAGCACTCTTTAATTCTGCGTGAGGCTTCAGGTGTCCTGCTGGCAGGCTGTGTCCCCTGAGAAATATGTTAACACTTCGGTGAAAACTGGTCTGATAACAAGGATCTCAACATAAAGAGATGAGCTGCCTCAGGATAAGGAGCAGCCGGCGATATTGCCTGTTTTTGTAAGCTGTTTCTAGCCAGCTGTGTTTGATCCTTCCCAGCAGGGAGTCTATGGCAGTGGGGATGTTTAGCATGCAAGTCAAGGAAAGGGTGGGAGGCAGTGAGAGTTGGGGCAAGGATGAAAGCCCAATGTGACTCCTGGTGCAAAAGAAAACCCCTCAGATTAATGACTTCTGTTTACCCCCCCACACACACACACACACCATCCCCACCTCTATGATAGGTGATAGAATGTCCCAGGTGAATTCTCATGATAGGAAATCTGACGGCCCTACTGAACTCACTGAATCTTCCACTTAACAGACCTGGAAACAACCTCTGTCACCATCTAGATCAGCACTCTTATTCCACAGCCGAGTCCAAGTACAACGTTTCAGTGACTCACACACTGCCTGGGCAGGTGTTAAAAAAAAACGGTTTTTTTTTTTTTTTTCTTTGTGTGTGTGTGTGTGAGTACATTCTGAAATTGAGGCCCAGGGAAGGTAAATCTTTTCTTTTTTTTAAGTTCGTACATTCTTTTCTTAAAAAAAAATTTTTTTATTTGTTATTGTATAGAGACAGAGAGAAATTGAGAGAAGGGGGGAGATAGAGAGGAAGAGAAACAGAAAGATGCCTGCAGACCTGCTTCACCGCCTTTGAAGCGACTCCCCTGCTGGTGGGGAGCTGGGGGCTCGAACCGGGATGCTTACTCTGGTCCTTGCACTTTGCGCCACATGCACTTAACCCACTGCGCTACCGCCTGACTCCCATCTTTTTTTTTTTTTTTTTTTTAACAAGATGGACAAAATTCAGCATATAACAGTCTCATTTCTATGCTAGGCAGCAGATTTGTCAGAACTGTCCCAGAACTCCTAGAATACTCCTGGTATGGATTCAGATCTGGCCTGACTTTCTACTGGCTAGCTGAGGTTTAAGCCTAAAAATATCCCAGCAGGGCTTAACTTGCTTTGCAAGCAGGAATTCTATGCATTTTAAACAAAGTTATGAAAAAGCTTCCTGTGGTCTGAAGGGTGGAGTCTGGTAGAACATTGTGCATTATCCTATTTCATCCCAGGAAGTAGAAGCCAGGCGGTGGAGCCAGATTGTGGTCCAAATACTCCAGGATGAGTTATTTCTCTGATATGACTAAATAAACAGGTAGAATCACTCCTTTACAATAATATGAAAAGTAAAAACCAACTAAACAATGCTACTAGCATTACAGATTTAGGTCTCTAATAAAATGAAAGTTAAGGGACTGTTGATAGACTTCTGTGGCTATAAACCCAAGTCTTCCTTTCTTTAAAAGATCATTTGAGGTTTGGGAATAACTCCAGCAAGAATAAATGGAATTGGGGCTGGGTGGTAGCATACCTGGTTGAGTGCACACATTAAAGTGCGCAAGGACCCAGGTTCAAGCCCCTGGTCCCCACCTTCAGGGGGAAAGCTTCACAAGTGGTGACACAGGGCTGCAGGAGTCTCTCTGTCTCTCTCTCCCTCTCAATTTCTGACGGTCTCTATCCAATAAATAAAAAGATAATTCAAAATAATTTTAAAAAAGAATAAATGGAATGTAACTGGAATGTTGATCTGTCAGTATCTGACTGGGAAAATGACTAGCTTAGAAAACTGACCATCAGTTACACCTCACAGATGGGTAGCAGGGACTGTGACCAAAAAAAAGCCTTGACAGAGTGCAGAGAGCCTGGTCACTGTCAGAAGATTTGAGGGTAGAGATGACGTGCTCCCTCACAGTTTTGTTTTCTTCATGTGAAAATGATGATGAAAATACATCCCCATCACAGAATTGCTGTGACTAGTCCTATTAGCCACAGAAATGCTTTTTGATAGTAATAGCTAAATTTTGTCCAGCTTGATATTTTTTACTTTACTTCAGAGGCAAATTGGGCAAGGTATTTTTACTTTTTCTTTTTGCCTCCAGGGTTATTGCTGGGGCTTAGTGCTGGCACTACAAATCCACTTTTGGCATCCATTTTTTTTCCATTTTTATTTGAGGAGAGAAATTGAGAGGAAGGGGAGACAGAGAGGGAGAGAGAAAGATAGTTGTTGAAGATATATGTCGGTGAAAGCAGAGAGTGGGTCAAGAGAGAGTAGATGGGGCTGTGCAGTGGCGCACTTGGTTAATCCCACACATTACAGTGCACAAGGACCCAGGTTCAAGCCCCTGGTACCCACCTACAGGGGAAAGCTTCACAAGTGGTGAAGCAGTGCTGCAGGTGTAGCTACTTGGAAAATATTTCCCTTAGTTATAGTATCCTTCAATTGTCCAGGTGAAACCTGGGCAGTCTTCTTTGCTACCTTCTCTTATCTTGTTTCCATTCTGATACCAATGCCCAATGCTGGCATCAATATCCAATGGTGGATCGTTGAAATAACTGTAGAAAAAATAAATGCTTTATAGGGTATTTTTTCTGGAGGCTTTTATTTTTTTCATTTTATTGGATAGGACAGAAAGAAATTGAGAGGGGAGGGGAAGGTAGAAAGGGAGAGACAGACAGACACTTGCAGACCTCCTGCATCACCACTTGTGAAGCGCCCCCTGTCCCTCAGAGGCTCAGACAGGGACTTTAGTGCGGGTTCATGCACTTAGGACTATGTGCACTAAACCGGGTGCCCCACCACCTGGCCCCCCTGCACATATTCTCAATTAAACACTTAATAAACGCTAACACTGTGCTCCCTGGAGGTACCTGATTCTATGGCCGCACAACTGTGCATATAACCACCAAGAAAATGAGGCCTGGCATCATGATAGGCCTTGGCATCTTGCTGTGGCACACCTCACCACCTGGGAAAAAGATGGCTTCCGAACTCCAGGAACAACTTTCTTCCCAATATGGGACCATGGCTTATGTCTCTGTTTGCTTCCCACACTGCCCTGAGGGCTGCCTTTCTCTTCTTAGGCTCCAAGTACTCTCACTGACCTCTGGTGTTTACAGTTTTCTTTCTGTCACTCCTGGGCTTCTGATTTCTGTTCTTATCATCTGCGTTGTTGACTTAATATTGTGCACTGAACCTCAGCAATAAACCCGTTGGTAAATAAGTAAATAACTAAGTAGATAAGAAATAAAATATGTGTAGAGCTAGCAAGAAAACTCACCTGAGTAATGTGTCTGCTTTGTCCTGTGTGCAACACAGGCTCTCAAACCTACTACACAGGGGGAAGCAGCAGTGATGTAGATTCTCTCTTGACCTATTTCTATGCCTCTCTCTCTCTCTCTGAAAAAGTCAGCTCAGAGTGGTGAAGATCCAGTGACACCAACAAAAAAATATGCTGTTGTGCATCTGTAAATATGAGAGTATATGTGTGTGCTCAGTACAGTGCGTACATTCCACCCCACCCCTGGGGCAAGTGAAGTGACAATGGGCAATGTATATACAGTCAGCATTGCAGGGACCTTTCACCAAAGATTGTATGAGCCAATTTCTATTTCAAATATTTTGGGTCTATATATATGGGTGTATATATATTTGCCTTTAGGGTTATTGATGGTGTTTGGTGCTAGCACTATGATTCCACTGCTCCTGGTGGCCACTTTTTCCATTTTATTGGATAGGACAGAGAAATTGAGAGAAGAGGGGGAGATAGGGAGGGAGAGAAAAGGAGAGACATCTGCAGACCTCTTCACCACTTGTGAAGCATCTCATCTGTAGGTGGGCAGCCAAGGGCTCAAACTCCGACCCTTGCTCAGGTCCTGGCGCTTAATACCGTATGCACTCAACCAGGTGCACCACCATCTGGCCCCCAAAACACATTTTCTAAACTGGTGAATGGGATGTGTGTTCTCGGTGTTTCATGACATGTCTCACTGGGATGTTTCATCACCAACCCAGTCTTCTCTAAAACACTCACCTGTCCATGCTCCATAATCAATCATTTAAAGTTTATTTAAAAGCAACCATACTTTTATCCTCCTCAAAACGTAAGTCTTAAAGTTTCCTTATTATTTGACTTTGGTTCTGGCAGCCCTGTCCTTTCTCCCCCATCCCACCCCCACCCCCCGCCCCAGCCACTGATATCATGAAAGAATTAAAATAAAATAAAATAAAATAAAGGTGAAATTGAGACTGGCAAGGTGGGAAGCCAGAGCAGGAAGTGAAAAGCTGATGTTCGTCAACAATATGTGGGCAGGTTGCTAAGATTACTCACTGGACAGTGAACCCCAGCTTCAGCACAGCCTCCACCACACTAGAGAAAGCTTTTGCACTGTGGTGTCATTCCTACTTTTCCTCTTCCTCTCCATGTCTGTCCTTTTTTTTTTTTTTTTTTCTCCAGGGTTTTTGCCGGAGCTCGGTGCCAGCACTGTGAATTTACCATTCCTAGCAGCCATTTTTAGCTTTTATTGGATAGGACAGAGAGAAATTGAGAGAGGAGGGGGAGATATAAGAGTGGGAAAGAGACAGACAGACACCTGCAGACCAGCTTTACCGCTTGTGAAACAACACCTCTGCAGGTGGGGAGCTGGGACTTGAACCGGGATCCTTGCACAGGTTCTTGCGCTTCGTCCTATGTGGCCTTAACCTGGTACGCCACTGCCCAACCCCTTCTGTCTTTTTATCACAAAAATGTTGGTTTGGAGAAGTGAAGCCATGGTGATGGCCAAGAAAAAAACTGCATACATTTGGATGGACACTTATTCATGACTCTCAGGCGTAACGCTTACATAAAAAAGCTATGTCTAGCTTTGTAGGGATGATTCAATAAGGTGATTGTTCTCAGCAAATAATGTGTAACTCTAAAGTAGCAGGTCTTAGAATCATTTCCATTCTGAGTGCAGTCAAGGGTTGTCAGCAGAGCACCAAAGGGGACGTGGGTACAAACGCAGAGTCCCAGCTTCTGACCCAACCTCACCAGAAAGAATCTACAATGCAACTGGAATCCCAGGTGACCAGATGCACAAGGATGTGTGAGGCTTGTTGGCTGAGAACAGCTCGTTTCACAGATGCAGAAACCCAAGCACACACAGGCTAAAAAACACGAGCATGGTGTCTTCCTTTGTGGTCTATGTGCATAGATGACGTTCTCTCCCTGTTGTCAACCCAGGCTTTTGAGCCCACACTTCTGCTCCAAAGAATAAAGTTCGTTTGTGCCAGGAAAAGGTAAGGGGGCAGTTCTGTCTTTTCTCAGGCTGGGTTGGGGAGTGTTAATTGAGAACTTCCCCCTCACGCTTCTCTCTTGCTTTCTGTGCAGGGGTGGCCAACTGTCTGGGTGCCTTCTCTTCAGTTCTGTGATAGGATGGGCAGAGGCTACAAGGAGGAAAATACAAGTGGGGCTGAAATAGTTTCCTCTGCTCACTTCTCCAAGTCAGAAAGCTTCCTGGATGTGGAGGGGATTCTTTCATTCAATTCTCACAAAGGCTGCTTGTCAAAGGAACAACCATGGGCTGATGTTATGGTCCAAAGTAGAGACAAGTAGGAATAGAGAGAAAGGACTAAATGACCTGAGAGATCCCAAGAACTATGCAAAATTCACCTGTGAATATATGAGTCATCTCAGGGTTGGAGAATTATCAGTAAGGAAGCATGGCAGTGGCTTGAGAAATGGCTTGACTGGCAAGGCATTAGACTTGAATGCCTGAGCTCCCAGATTCAATCCATGGGGCAACATGTATCAAAGTTGTGCTCTAACTCTCTTGCTTATGTGCAGCTTCTATATAATAACTAAAAATATTTTAAAAGCAGCGGGTGGGGCAGGCGGTAGCACACTGGGTTAAGTGCACATAGTGTGAAGCACAGGGACTGGCCCAAGCATCTGGGTTCGAGCCCCAGCTCCCCACCTGCCCAGGGGTTGCTTTACAAGCCATGAAGCAAGTCTGCATGTGTCTATTTTTCTCTCCCCCTCTGTCTTCCTCTCCTCTCTCAATTTCTCTCTGTCCTGTCCTCCAACAACAACAGCAACAACAAAAATGGGGGAAAAAATGGCCTCCAGGAGCAGTGGATTTGCAGACAGGCACTGAGCCCCAAAAACCCTGCAGGGAAAGTGGGGGGGCTAGAGGGAGAAAGGTAGAGGAAAGAGAGAAAGAGAGAATGACAGATTTTTGCATTTCTTACATAAATGTCTGTTTCAGGAGTTCTCAGTCAGGTGATAAATGTGTGAGGCTCAGTATCAGGACAGAGAGGTGTTGGGGACTTTATAACTTGAGTGTAGAGAGAGGGTAGAGGACATTTCCTTCATGGTATGAGGCTTACTGCTTGTGACTACAGTAAGGGTAAACATATCTCACCAGGGCCCCAGTCCTGCCCAGCTCATCTGGACCCTGGTTTGGTCTGATGAAGCTGCTATAAACTGAGAGGGTTAACTGTAAATGGTACGAGGGTAACAGAGTCTCTGTAGTAGAGAATTTAGAATTACAAACCGAGAAGTTTAGGGACTTCAAGCAGTAACATGATTCTTGCATGTTAAACATCTGACACTGTTATATAGTCCATTTTTATAATACGTAAAGTAACTAGAACTATTAGAATAAAAGGTCAGCCTTATGACTCTAATTTTAAATGTGTAACTGAATAATTGATTGTAGGTGGTTAATAAGTAGAAATCTGTATTCATATAGTACTAGAGCATTTATTATTTTTATTTTTTTTAGTACTAGAGCATTTAAGACAATTTTGATTTGAGTTTCAGCATTTCTTATAAATGTAATAATTTTCTCTTAAGAAATTAGAAAATGAAAGTTAAAATAAACATGAAATATAGACATCATTTGAAATATTTAAATATGTTTAACATCACAAGAGAAACTAATATTCAGATTTCTTAAAATAACATTTGAAAGATAAGCAAACTTGTCTTATAATCTGCACTTAATATTTAAAGTTAGAGCAAAGTGTTTTGCTTAGTAACTTTAATCAATCAAATGTCAACTTAAAAATAAATACTGGACTAACATCATAGCAACAAAACCACAATTAACAGAATGAAAAACAGAATTGTCGATGAAATGACCTCTATTGCTAATATTCTTACTTCTAATGGAGTGGAGCCACGTACCCAGGAGACTCTTCCCAAGAGTCCCAAGAGAGCTTTCTTTTTTTTTTTTTTTTCCCAGTTAAACTGAGTGGGAGGGATTTTCCCTTCCCTCCCCTCCCCTCCCCTCCCCTTCCCTTCCCTTCCCTTCCCTTCCCTTTCCTTTTCTTTTCTCTCTTTCCTCCTCCTCCTTCTTTTTTAGAACTTACTTAAAGAAACTTTTATAGTTCTTTTCTTTCTTTCCATTTTTTGAAGTTATTTATTTTTACTAATGGCTGATTTAAATCTTAAACTGTTCTCATCAGTTAACTAAATAATGTATCACAAAAGACCTCTGTGCTTATCTGCACATACTCACAATACTAAATGCATCTCTCTAAAGTAATTTCTTTTAACTTTCCTCAAAGTGTGCTTTTCAAAAAAGGTTACAACAACAATAGCTCTCACCTCACAGACTCAGCTCCCACGTGACCTCACTGCTACACAGGAAGTGGCATCTAACCTTTAGTGTTTGAGTCCAGGTGAATTAGTGATGTGTCTTGGAAGTACAGTACAGTGGAAGCAACACTGGGTAACTTCTCAAGCCTAGTCCTTCTATGGTGATGCACATTCTGCTTTGTTCACTGGAACACAAGTGTACACCAGAAATCTTGAGCTGCCCTGACAAAAGCAAATGCACACGGAAAGTCCATGCATAGTGCTCTTGTCTTTGACTCTTTCCAGCTGCTCTGGGCTGCTAGGGCTGCCATAACAAGTTATAAATGGAGGTGTTAACTTAAGCAACAGAAAATAAATTTATCTCCTTTCTGGAGATGAAGGTGTTGGAAGAGATGACTTCTTCTGAGGTCAGGGTCTGTTCTAGGTCTTTCCCCTTGGCTTGTCAATAGCTATTTTCTACTTGAGTCCTCATTATAAATTTATGCCTGGTCTTTGTCCCTGGTTCTTAGTACAGAGCTCTTAAAACCCTTGGGATTTTCCTGAGTGATGAGAGTCTTTTGTGATTCTTTTTTTCTTTAAATTATCTTTATTTATTTGATAGAGACAGTAAGAAATCGAGAGGAAAAGGAAGATAGGACGAGATAGACACCTGAAGCATTACTTCACCACTCATAAAGCATTACCCCCTGCCCTCACACTTGGGACCAGGGGCTCAAACTCAGATCCTTGTGCATTTTAACATGTGTGCTCAACCACCACCTGGCCCCTGGAGTCCTCATTATATATGTATATGAGCCCATGTTCAAAGTTTCTTCTCATGAGAACATCATTCACGTTGGATACATAGGGACACTTTTAAAACTTAACTTCATCTGTAAAACTCTATATCCAAATAGAGTAATGTTTTCAGATACTGAAAGTTCACATTTTTAATATATGAACTTTGAGGAGGATACAGTTTGGCCCACAGCACTGGCAATGATTAAGTAGATTTATGGATATTGAAATGATTAAGTAGATTTATGGCAATGATTAAGTAGATTTATGGATATTGAAATGATTACTAGATCATTACTTTATGTTACTGAGATTAGGATGATGTGTTGTGTAGCAGAAACAATGAGTTTAACATAGGCTGAGAGTTTAACTTAGTTAAAAGTTTAGAACATTCACTGAGAAACACAATTGACTCTTTCGTTCTATGCCATATTACTCTCCTAGACTCAAAGGAACAATGGGAAGACATACTCTGAAGAAATTTATTTACTATCTCAAAAAACTGTCTAGCTAAACATGTACCTACCAATATTCAAGAAGGTACTATCACTAGTCAAACAACATTATGAGGGCATCAAAATGTAAAGTGCTCTTGCTCTGGGGAGTTTAGAGTCTACTGAGTAAGAGATATTTATCAGTTAATTGAACTGAAAGTGCCAAGGAGTGGTGCACGGTGTGAAGAGAGCACCTAGTAGGCATTTGACCTTGTGTAGCAATATGGAGGATTGAGGCTGTGGTGGGAGCAAGTGTGGTGGAAAGGCAGGATGGAAATGAAGTGGTTGTGGCTGGACCACAGAAAATAAAGGAGACTGACAGGAAGTGTGAGCAAGACTCAGACTACTGCACAAACTTACAGGCCATCCAAAGCTTTATCTACTAAAGAGAGTGTGTGTGTGTTGGGTGGGGGAGGTCAGAGGAGATTTTTCCATCAGAGAAGAGCCTGGTACAGTCACTGTGGTAGAGTATGGAGAATGGAGGGGTCAAAGATACAATGGAATGGCTCATCAGTTGAGGGACTTTACTTTAAATGAGTCAAGATGAGAAGATTTGTTTTTTCCTTTGGGGTGACAGTCATATTGGGAGGAAATGGACACATTAAAAACTATAGACTCAGTGAGTAAACTCAACTGGATCTGACAGCAGTGGCTCCTTACTTTCTGCTTTCTCGTCTGGATCTATGATGCCACCATTTGTTAACACAGAGACCACTAGACCAGACTTGCAGAAGAGGACCGTTAGTTCAGTCTGGAATCACATTGACCTACACAGTAACTTCTGGTCACCTGCATTTGAAATTTAAGTTAGTTAAAATTAAATAGAGTTGTGTCCAGAGAGGTGGCTTAGCAGGTAGAGCACATGCTCTACAAACCTTAGTCCCTGAGTTCAGTCCTTGCCATCACATATGATTGAACAGTAAGTAAACCTTAAAAGCACCGCTCCCCGTTGCATTTGCTGCATCTCAAGTGCTAGATAGTCGCATAGATAATGGATAGCCCAGAGGACCACTCAGACACTGAATCTTTCCAACACTATATCAGAGGGAGGTCTGATGACCAAAATACACAATGAACACACCAAACTCAACAATTCCATTTAATATATACGTATTTTTTAAAAAGACAAATAACCCCATTGAAAAATAGGGTTGGTCTTTGTGGGCCCCCCATAGGACCTTGCCCTCAATGTACTCTATGCCACACCTGAGGAAGATGGGTCGATATTGGGGAAGCTTAGAATGTTTCTACTCATGACCACAGAATGTGAGTTCAGATCTAGAGGGATGCAGATGTCACATAGGCTCCTAAGCTGAATATGGGCCCCAAACCAAATCAAGTCGACAGGGTTTACAGTCAACAATATTTATACCCCTTCCCCATATTAGGGAGCTACTCTCTTTCCTGATCCAGCTTTCTGTCCCTTTTCCAGCCATGACATCATCTCCCCAGACAATAACTTGGATCCACCTGCATATCAGATTTCAGGCTCAGAGAAAAAAAAAACAACAAAAACTATTATAGCTACAGGTCCTTTGAAATATAACTAAAATATGCCTACTAGCTATCTACAAAATGGAGGACCCCTCCCCCAACACTTCATCTGCACTATTCCAGTCTTTAGGTCCATGATTGGTCAACAATTTGTTTGCTTTGTATGTTAACTCTCTTTTCAGACACCAGGTTACAGATGCTACCATGATGCCGACCAGACTTCCCTGGACAGACAACCCCACCAATATGTCCTGGAGCTCCGCTTCACCAGAGCCCCACCCTATTAGGGAAAGAGAGAGACAGGCTGGGAGTATGGATCAACCAGTCAATGCCCATGTTCAGAGGGGAAGCGGTTACAGAAGCCAGACCTTTCACCTTCTGCATCCCACAATGACCTTGGGTCCATACTCCCAGAAGGTTAAAGAATAGGAAAGCTATCAGGGGAGGGGATGGGCTATGAAGATCTGGTGTTGGGAATTGTGTGGAGTTGTACCCCTCTTATCCTATGGTTTTGTTAATGTCTTCTTTTTTAAATTAAAAAAAAAAGGGGTCGGAAGAGAGATGGGCAAAATAGTCTCCAAAGAAGAGATCCAAAGGGCTAAGAGATATATGAAAAATGTTCAAAGTCACTGAAGCTCAGGAAAATTCAAATAAAAACAACCACTTTTCACCTGTCACACACTAGAAAAGACAGAAACACCAAGTTTGGAGAGGCTGTGACGGGAAAGGGACTCCCTTACATGTCTGGTAGGGATGTAACTTGGTCCAAACTTTATGGAAAACTGTCTGGAGATTCATAAGAACTCTAGAAATTGACTTACCTATGGTCCAACAATCCCTCTCCCAGGGATTTAATCAGAGAATACAAAAACACTTATCTGAAAAGACCTGCACACACCAATGTTCACCGCAGGGCAGTTTGTAATAGCCCAAACTTGGAAGCAACCCAGATGTTCAATGACAGATGGATGTCTAAGGAAGTTACAGTACATATACACAGTGAAGTGCTGTGCAGCTGTTTAAAATGAGGAGCTCATCTCCTTTTCAATAGTGTGGTCAGAACTCAAAGGCATCATTGAGTGAGATAAGCTAGAAAAGAAAAAGGCCAATACCAAGTGATCTCAGTTGTAGGTGGAACTTAGGAACAATGGAAAGTAAGAGAAAACACAAGGTGAAACTTGGAGTAAGTGTGGCATATTGCATCAAAGCAAAGGACTCTGGGAAGGAGGAAGAAATATTGGGGTCTTGGTGTGTCTCCTAGATGCCAATCAAGGGGAGGTGGGAGGTTATGCCTAGGGGTTAGAGATTATACTGTAAACTAGTAACCCCCAAATAAAATAAAATAAAATATTTTGTTTTATTTTATTTTATTTTATTTCCAGCATTGGAAAGCTCTACCGGACTGTACTAGTTTAGAGAGAATGGATTTGGGATGGCTTTGATACATGAAGGAGTTGACATTCCATCAGCTGATTATCTATTTCTTGAGCTCAGAGGAAAGTCTAACAAGAAACCAACACTCCGTTTACACATTTTATCAAATATGCATTGAGACCACAACATATTCTCCTCACTGTTGCATCTGTGACACTTAGAATAGAATCTTCCATAAAGTCTCCCAGTTTACTCTCTAGTGTGGATGAATATATTATTGACAAGTACAAAATATTTGTATTTGAAGTCAGGTGGGAACATATATCTTGCCTACCAGCTAAAATATTCTGGCTTCAGAGAAAAGTTGATAAGACTGTGTGAAGGGATATTTTGGCTCTTGTCATTGGGGGTGTTCTCTCTGATGAAGTGACACTTGAACAAACACCTGGGAGGACTGGACACATTCAAAGCAGAAGAGAGCTTAAGCATAAGGAAGGTGGGTGTTTGTGGTTTATCCTCTGATGGCTGGTGTCTGAAGTCTTAGGAATGAATATGAAGTCCCTGGAGAGAGCATGAAGGAAAGGAGTGAGCCCATGTGCTTGTTAGCTGGGTAAGGAGGGTCAGACTTATAGAGGAAGCAGAGAAGATAGAGGGAAACCATTAGAAGGTTGGGTCATGGAAAGAAAGGAATGGGAATGTCCTGAGAGAGAAAACTGTGCTAACTTCTCTTGGAAGGATGGAAAGCGGTGGACTGAAAATGTCCTGGATTTAAGTGACATTGAATCACTGGCAGTCCTGAGTACTGCTCCTTTGTTGGAGAAACTGGAAGTGTGTGTGTGTGTGTGTGTGTGTGTGTGTGTGTGTGTGTGTGTGTGAGAGAGAGAGAGAGAGAGAGAGGGAGAATATATGATTGTGTGTGTAAGAGAGAGAGATTCTGAGATTCTTGTATTTTTACCTCCAACTTGGAATAGCTTAAGGGGCATGTTGTATGTGAGAGAAGCCAGGCTTGAGTTGAGACAAGGCTGCAGAAACAGAAACATGGAAGCATAGAAGGAAACAACTCAGGTTCAGTGTGGAGTTCTTTCCAGATGCCTCTGTACTCTATCTTTGGCACCCCACAAAACATCTGTTTCTAGTTGGAATAATAATCCATAGGACTAATGGGGCACAGAATGTGTAGTACCTCTCTAACTCATTCCTCTGAGTGAGAAAACAAACACATCAAAGGCAAATGTTACCCAGAGGGCAGAAGAAACAAGGACTGTAGGTCAGCTGACATACTGGGCAGTTACTGACTCAGTCACGACTCACTGATAACTGTCTAATTGCATCTCGGAGCAAAAATAGTCATGTACAGAGCACTGCAAATGCCAGGCTCTGTCTGTTTTGAGCGTTTCTTTATTCTTCACAATGACCTGGGCAGTGCATATCAGCATTTGTCTGTTTTGTTCATGAGAAGACTTAAACACAGAGAGGTTAAGGTTGCTGAGTAAGTTGTGAAGCTGATAATAGAAATTCCACTGAGCACAGGATCCTTGGGGAAAACTCATGCATATGTTCCAGTTTGCAAGGACACAGGTTCAAGCCCACTGTCCCCATCTGCAGTGGGAAAGCTTTACCAGTGGTAAAGCAGTGTTGCAGGTGTCTCTCTCTCTCTCCCTCTCTGTCACCCCCTTCCCTTTCAATTTCTGGGTGTCTCTATCCAGTAAAGAAATAAAAATAATAAAAAATAAAATAAAAAATTTACTTACTATCCAGTCACTGTTTTTTACAAGTACTTATTAAGCACCTACTATTGCTAAGTTCTAGGTGAACAAAAATGAGTTATAACTAAGCCTTGATTTATAGTTTTGGTGGGGGAAACTGAAATTTACATAGACACCAAAATACAGTCTGGTGAAAATTACAAAGGGAAAGAGCCAAATCCAGCTCTTGGATGTCAAAGACATCTTTTCCAAGAAAGAAATGCAGAATTAACAGAATTTGGGAGGATGATTGCAGTTGACCTGCATATTTTATGTAAACGGATAGGAATGCAAGCCACATCCAGTCAAACAGAGCAGCATGGGCTGGTTTTTAGAGAAGGCCAGTTAAAACTCTAAAACTCTAAAAAACTAAATATCATTTTTCTCTATTCTTTGACTAAGTTCACAGTTCTAGTGACTAAGCTATCAAACACTGTTTGATTTTCAGGTAGTCATGTTAAAATATCTTACAGTTTACTTCATTGATCACAACTATAGCTTATAGTCTATTGAAAGACTCTGAAAACATCAAAACTAAAGGAAGAATTGGAGTTCAAGATCAACAGAGTGTTCAGGGTATATTAAAGCTGTTATAGTCTATGATCTTTTCATTTTAAAATAAGAACCTTTAAAAAATTTTTTTTATTTATTTATAAAAAGGAAACACTGACAAACACCATAGGATAAGAGGAGTATAATTCCACACAATTCCCACCATGAAAACTCCATATCCCACCCCCTCCCCTGATAGCTTTCCTATTCTTGCTCCCTCTGGGAGTATGGACCCAAGGTCATTATCAGGTGCAGAAAGTGGAAGGTCTGGCTTCTGTAACTGCTTCCCTGCTGAACATGGCATATTTGGGAGCTACTCTCTTCCCTGATCCAATTTTCTAGCCCCTTTTCCAGCCATAAAATGAGAATCTTATGTGTGACATGTTGAAGGAAAAGATTTTAGTGGAAAAAAGTGAGAGGTGGAGTTTGGAAACTTTTATTGAATAGGGAAGAAGCATAGAAAGTCAGATCAATGTATCTCACTTACAGGCAGAAGATGAAAAAGAAGATCAGAAAAGAAAACACTCAGCAGAACTTGGACTGGAGTTAGTGTATTGCACCAAAGTAAAATCCTCTGGGGAGGGTATGGGGAGAGTTGGAACAGGATGGCAGAGGACTTAGTGAGGGTTGTATTGTTATGTGGAAAACTGAGAAATGTTATGCATGTACAAACTATTGTATTTACTGTCAACTGTAAAACATTAATCCCCCAGTAAAGAAATTAAAAGAAAAGAAAATCAGATCAATTTAGCTATGCAAATGTTAAAGGAAGTGTTTTATTTGATTTAGGAAAGATTTTAATGTCAAATCATTCTTTCAGTGAGAAAAAAAAATCCTTATTTCAACTTAGTTCCAGGAAAATATATAAGTATTTTCTTAGTATTTTTATTTTAGCTAGTGAATTATGTCATTTTTAATATAGACATTGAAGCTAAAGCATTTAGTAGAAATACAGATATCATTACAAATGATTTTCTTTATCCAATTGGCTTTAAAACTTTAAATTTTAATTGGCTTTTTTCTTGAAACGTAGAGAAACTACTAATATTTTGAGCTCCTATATTTTGTGGGGAGTATTTTATAGGATAAATATGAACAGGAATCTGTATTCATCCACACATCTGTATATCTTCATTTACATTAGTGTTGGGCTCTTCAGGGAGAGTAGACATTAGATGCCCCATCCCAGCTAGCAAGGAGGGGGTCACTTAAGGTGATTGAAGGCCTAGCTGTTAGGAGGAAAAGTAGTGGCTCCAGTGGGAAGTGAGTGGAGTGCTGAAGAAAGGCCTCCGTCTGCTTCACAGTGAAAAGACTCTTTGACCAACTCTAGGCAGGCTCCCTAGAGCTCTCTGCTTGACTAGGCCTTAGTTTTAGTTTCTTGAGCCTTCAACGAATAGCCAGGGAAGATAGCATAATGGTTATGGATAAGATTTTTATTCCTGAAGCTCTGAGGTACCAGGTTCAGTCCCCAGTACCACCATAAAACAGAGCTGACCTATACTTTGGTCTCTCTCTCCTCCCCCTCTCCCTCTTGATCTCCTCTCTTCCTCTGCATTTTTCTCTATTGCTCTCAATTACAAAAGAAGTAGAAGGATAAGGAAAAGGACAAGGAGGAGAAGACTTGAACAGACTCAACATGGCATTCAGCAGCTCCAGACATACCTAGAAGGACACTAGCGCATTCAAAACAAACAAACAAACAAACAAACAAACAAAACCCCTCCAGGTTATCCAAATAAGTTATTGTTTGCTATAGGGAATCCCTGGAGATAAGCCCTGACTACCTTTTCTGACAGCACATACAAAAAAGAACTTGCATTTGTGAATCCTGCCTTTGTCTCTTTGAGATAAACACGTATTTCTTACAATTCAGGAGTGTCTTCTCAACAGTCTGAAAAACATTCCTTGATATGTAGTGAAAAAGACATACAGGGTTTCTGGGGGGAAGAGCCCTAACTTTGATAATCTCCAGCCAACAGACAGAAGGCATAACGGCCACTTCCACCAACCAACTTCAGTAAGTTTTCACTTCGCTGATTCTACAGAGGTGCCACTCAACTCCTCCCTTCCCCCTCACCGTTTCAACTCCCAGTTGCTTCTGTACAAAAATAAATAATAAATGGTCACATTCAGCTCATACTAAACTTTTGTTCCCAATGACTCCTGATTAAAGTCTGTCCTTCCTACTTCAGTGTCCAACTTTATCTTTGACACCAGCTCAGTTCCATGCCACAGGAGAATCCACCACAGTCACGAGGCAGAATTATTTGAGCTCGCATGGCCACATACATTGTGAGTACCTGTTTACACAAACCGCGAGGCCTGCTGCCCTGAGCCCTGCACCGGGCCACAGACAAAGCTCACTTGATTTCCTTGGCCTGACACAGCCAGCTGATACCTCTGTACAGTGCAAGGACTGTTGACTCACTGAAAACACAGCACATGTATAAACAGGAAACTGAGTGTGTGACCACAGACATTCTCCATCTGATAGCAATTGCTGAATGTGGCAGAAAAAAAGAAGTCTGAATAATTAAAAAAAAAAAAATCTGTGCCACTAAATTAGAATGCTCTAGCTCATGGAAATACAATCCTACTATTGATCATTAATTGAACACTTAAATGAGGGCAGTTCTTTTTTGGTTAGACCAAGGCAATGAGTCAGGTAAGCTGCAAATACTGATTGAATCACTCATTCTGAGCATGTTTTGTTTCCCCCTTTTTCATTTCTAAGCAGAGTAAAGAGACTTCTAAGTGAAGAGGATTTGTGACCCATAAAAGTACAAGAGGGATTTGTTTTGCCCTTGAGTTCTGACCCTGCCCTCTAAATCAGGGGTCTGTGTGACCTGTGTTAACTGCTGTCTCCACCAGGAATGCTCCACAGAGAGGTGAGAGGTGCACCATGCCAGTGAATTAAAAGCCTGAAGTGCTTGAAAGTCCAACATTTTACTCACTGCCACCTACTTGGACTAGATGAGAGGGTGTGTATTGCTCCAAAGCCAAAGACTGTGAGAGAGAGAGAGAGTAGGTTGGGGAGGCAGGTGTAAAGAGAGCCTTGGGGTTCTGGTTAGATGGTGGGAAAGCATCTCAGTGTGTGTGGGGGGGAGCATTCTACAAAGACCCTTCACAGAGAGGTGGGAAATTGTATCTATATGTTAACAAATGGACTATAAGCCATTGATTCACCAATAAAAATGATAACACAGGGGGGCCAGGAGGTGGCACACCTGGCTAAGCACATGTGTCACAGTGCACAAGGAGCCGGAGCCAAGCCCCTGGGGTCCTCACCTGCAGAGGGAAAGCTTCACGAGTGGGCTCTGTCTCTTTCCCTCTCTACCTGCCCCTCTCTTCTCAACTTCTCTTGGTCTCTATCCAGTAATAAGTAAATAAATAAGATTTAAAAAAGAAAAGTTAAACAATAAAAATAAACCATGGTCCAGGAGGTTGGTGCAGTGGAAAAAGCATCAGACTCTCAAGCATGAGGTCCCGAGTTCAATTCCCAGCAGCACCAGAGTACCAGAGTGATGTCTGGCTCTCTGGCTCTTTCTCTCTCTTCCTGTGTTTCTCATTAATAAATAAATAAAATCTTAAAAATTAAAAATAAGAGATGAATCAAGGTAATAAAGTGAAATAAAATCTTGACATGCAGTGATCCCTACAAAGCACCATCTAGCCGTTGCTAAAATGAAGTACTGAGAGTGAACTCAGCAACAAGAGTCAGAGAGGGAAACACAAAGCTGAATTTGGACTGGGGTTGGTGTATTGCACAGAAGCTAAGGATTCTGGGAGGAGGGTGGGTGAGGGGGGCTTTCAGGTCCTGGTGCAAGATGGTGGGGAAGAATCTAGGCTGCGGATGAGAGTATCTTGCAGAAAACTGATAGATTTTGCATATGTGTCAAGAACTATATTTACTATAAACCTCTTACCACACCACCACCCCCCTGTAAAAAAAAAGGATTAAAAAAAAAAAGAAGATGCATGTTTCCTTCATGTTCAACTTTAAGGGAACTGCTCTTTTTCATTTTACTGACATGGTAGAGTTTGTGCTCAACAAACGGATGTCTGAAAACTGAGTTCAGCAGCCAAAGAAAGAACCAAGCGATTATCCCTAATGGCCTCTGGGATTGGCAGCACTGCCACTCTCGTGGTCAGGGCAAATATATCCCAGCAATGTTTGCAGTCTCTTTTCTGGGTGTCTGTGATGTCAGGCACATAGCATGCCATGAGGTCAAGAACAAACACCTCATCACAGACCCCTGCAAGCGTCAACCCGGCTTTGACCTGGCACGTTATGATTGGGCCCTCCTCAATCGCTATGGAACAGGCCATGGCCGGTGCGCCGCTATGTTCCATCGCTGGGGAGCCAGAGACGACCCGAACTGCCCCTGCGGCTCCAGACAGACTATGACCCACATAGTCAACGACTGCCACCTCTCCAGATTCAAAGGAGGTCTCGAAACTTTACATCAGGCTCAACCTGATGCTGTTGACTGGCTACGGAAGAAGGGCAAACGCTAGAAGAAGCAGCAGGAGGCGTTGCTTTATATGTGGACCACAACTAGAAGTCCTGATCATCAACCACCCTTCTGAGACTGAACAGCTCATTTGGAAGACTTTTGGCTTTCCACACAGCAGCATTTAGAATGTGTTCCACTGTGATTTACAAAGAAACTGCATGCAGGGTTTAATATTACCTGAATTGAGTTCCTTGAAAAATAGCCCAGTAAATGACCCAAACCAAACTCAATGATTACTAGTTAACTGGACATTCTCTCAGGGATGTCATCTGGAAGGGATGCTAGAGTTCTAACAAGTATGGGAATTTGAAGGTATCCAAGATCCTAGTGTGGCATTTAAAATATTGTATTTATTTATTAGATAACAAGAAATCCAGTGGTAAAGGGGAGATGGGGGAAAAGAGAGGGAGGGAGAGGAAGAGGGGAAGGAAAAGAGAGAGACACCTGCAGCACTACTTCACCATTTCTGAAGTTTTCTCCTTGCAGGTAGGGACCAGGGGCTAAAACTCAGGTCCTTGTGTATTGTAATACGTACACTAAACTGATGCAAAGGTGACAACTTTTTAAACACAGGTTTTTTTTTCTCTGAATTCTTTCTCTTTCCCTCCCTCCATACCTCCTTTCCCCTCCCTCCTTCTTCCTTTCCTTCTTTCTTTCTTTCTTTCTTTCTTTCTTTCTTTCTTTCTTTCTTTCCTTCCTTCTCTCTCTTCTCTTTCTCCTCTCTCTCTCTCATTCTTTGTTATCTCTCTTTCTCATTCTTTGTTATCATTGCTTCAGGCTGACTTTTTTTTTTTTTTCCAGATAGAAAGGCAGAGCTAGAGAAACAAAGAGACAGATACTATAATACCAATTCTTCCTTCGTTGTAGTGGAGGGTGAGCTTGAACCCAAATCATGTTCATAGCAAAACCAGATTCCTGTGATTTCTTATGCAACCATTCTCCATGGCTCCAGTTCTATTGGTCTAGCCTATCTCAAAGGTGCATGATCTAGGGCAGCACAGGGGACTGTGGGGCCCCTGGATGTTTAGTTTATTTTGCTTGGTGAAGGAAGAAAAGTAAGCAGAAGACACTTGCAAAAAGACGTAGAATCTAAGATGAATTTCAGAACTTGGAGTTAAACATATGGGAAGGTAGGGGGATTGTTCTAGGCAGACAGAAGTCATGAAGAGGGTGCAGGGGAAGGGAACTGAAGGAAGCCAGCTGAGTGGGTCAGAGACCAAGACTGTCAGAGCAGGGAGATAAGAATAGAGAGGAAGATACTATGCAGCTATCAAGAACAATGAACCCACCTTCTCTGACCCCTCTTGGACAGAGCTAGAAGGAATTATGTTAAGTGAACTAAGTCAGAAAGTTAAAGATGAGTATGGGATGATCCCACTCATCAACAGAAGCTGACTTAGAAGATCTGAAAGGGAAACTAAAAGCAGGACCTGATCAAATTGTAAGTAGGGCACCAAAGTAAAAACCCAGTGGTGAGGGGTAGACATGTAGCTTCCTGGGCCAGTGGGGGGTGGGAATGGGCGGGAGGGATGGGTCACGGTCCTTTGGTGATGGGAATGGTGTTTATGTACACTCCTAGCAAAATGTAGACATATAAATCAGTAGTTAATTAATATGAGAGGGGGAAATCAATTGTATGTCTCAAAGGTTCTCAAAAGACAAACTGAATCTTTTTAATAGATAGGCTACGTATTTGATATGCGGACTCTCTCAAAAGCCTAGACCAAGTAGATTAGAAGCTTCCAATAGCACAGCTATATACAAGATACTGGGTACTGTACAGCAAACCATAACAAAGGGACTTTTCAAAGTTAACCCAATTAACAAATAATGTGATGATAATATTAACTATTGATTGTCTTTTTGAACCCTAAGACAGCAGGAACCTCACATCTTCACTATAGAGCCCCTACTTCCCCCAGTCCTGGCACCCTTGGATAGGGCTCACTTTCCCGTATGCATCTCCCAATCCATACCAAATAATATTGCATCCGCCGATCACAACCTAACCAAAGCAACGATTGCCATCTCAACATGCTTCACCTCAGAGTGTATCCAGAGACTTCACGTGTGGAATGACAACCCTTCAGCTTCATTACTCGGGTGAGACCTTTCCTTTTATAGTACACTCTAATTTCATCTCAGGTAGTTCACTTTCTAACAAAGTCCCATAACCTAGATATACACCAGTTTCTGTGAGAGAGAGCGTATGTGCACACGTATCCATAAACTACTGCAAAATATATACCTGAAAGCAGGATTACACTAGAGTTTGCAGTGAGTACCTCCCTAACACTTCCTCTCCACTATTCCAAACTTGGGATCCATGATTGCTCAACAAATTGTTTGGCTTTGTATGTTAACTCTCTTTTCAATCACCAGGTTCCAGATGCCACCAGGATGCTGGCTAGGCTTCCCTGGATTGAAGACCCCACCAATGTGTCCTGGAGCTCAGCTTCCCCAGAGACACACCTTACTAGGGAAAGAGAGAGGCAGACTGGGAGTATGGACCGACCAGTCAACGCCCATGTTCAGCGGGGAAGCAATTGCAGAAGCCAGACCCTCTACCTTCTGCAACCCTCAACGACCCTGGGTCCATGCTCCCAGAGGGCTAGAGAATGGGAAGGCTATCATGGGAGAGGGTGGGTTATGGGGATTGGGTGGTGGGAATTGTGTGGAGTTGTACCCCTCCTACCTTATGCTTTTGTTCACTAATCCTTTCTTAAATAAAAAATTAAAAAAAAAAAAAAAGAATAGAGAGGAAGGCAGAGATCGTATCATGTGGTTTTTAGCCTCCACAATCAAGTCTGGACTTCTATCTAAGAACAGGAAGGGGAAGCCCAGAGACCCTCTGAGAATCTCCTCCAAGATAAGGGATGGATTGGAGGTGGGAAAGGGCCAAGGAGAAAAGTCACTACTTTACTTTTCAACAACTTCCAAGATCTCAATTCACTCTTGTGAGACATATATTTCTTGTGACTCTGAACTATGTGAGGTAACCCTGACTCTCCCAAATAAATTGTCTTGCACTCACACCAGCTTGAATTTATTTGCTTGTTGTGTTTATTTATCTTCTTATTTAATGATTAATTTATTTTTTGTCATCACTAGGACTTGACTGCTTCAGGCAGGCTTTTTTCAAATAGGAAGGGCAGAGAAAGTAGCAAAACATCCCCCAGCACTGTCATACTACAATGTGTGTACAGGAGACTTGAGCCTGAGTCACGGACATGGTAAAACAAACAGCCGCCTTCCCAGGTGAGCTGTCTCATTGGCCTCAGTGCATTTTCTTTCCTACCAGACAGATGAGCTCAAATCATAAGGCAATCCACATTTTAAAAGAATGGTCTGAATAGGGAGGAATTCAGATTACAGATGACACTTCAAACGAATGAAAGTGGATCTGATTTCTAAGCAAGAGAGTAAGATAGAACAGAGTAAGAGAGGGTTAGACAGAACCCTGAGTAAGATATAACAGAATAAGCGAGGGTTAGAGAGAACCCTGAGGAACATTTCCACTGAAGAAAGGGTGATGAGAAAGGGAAATCAAGTGATTTGGGGGGGGGAGCAGGAAAGTGAGAGAAAAATTTAAGATTCTTGGCATGGAAGCCAAGAAAAGATGGTGCCTTGGAAGAAGGGAGAGAGAAACACCACTATTGAAGTTGAGAGAATAAGTGAGCCAGGAAACTTGACTGTTGACAGGGAAACCCCATCATCATGGGGACCAGGGGAGCTGAGACAGAATGGGACAACAGTTCACATACTTTAAGGGAAGTGGACATGAGGAAGGGCTGACATGGGAACCCACAGGTGGGCTGTGCAGCAGAACAGCCAGTGAAGCTCAGAACTTGAGGAAATAATTGTTTGAGACCCAGTGTGAGAGCTTGTGTTTATGCTTAAGGTCATCTAGACTCAGCAAGAACTGGGGACAAGTGTCAAAGACCCTCTTTGGGAGTCGGGCTGTAGCGCAGCGGGTTAAGCGCATGTGGTGCAAAGTGCAAGGACCGGCATAAGGATCCCGGTTCGAGCCCCGGCTCCCCACCTATAGGGGAGTTGCTTCACAAGTGGTGAAGCAGGTCTGCAGCTGTCTGTCTTTCTCTCCCCCTCTCTGTCTTCCCCTCCTCTCTCCATTTCTCTCTGTCCTATCCAACAAAGACGCCATCCATAACAACAACAATAGTAACTACAATAAAACAAGGGCAACAAAAGGGAATAAATAAATAAATAAATAAATAAATAAATAAATGTTAATTAAAAAAAGACCCTCTTTATACCCACACTGCCAGTGGTATCAAGTTTAAGGATTGAAACATAGTGCAAATGTTCATTTGAGAAAGTTTTGATGATACTACTTATTGACTAGATAATTTTAACTTTCAAGTTTCTTGGAAAAAAACAATTTAACTTTATTTAAATGATTTATATTATTTGAAGGCTTAAGACAGGAAGACCTGCTAAAAAACAAAAAAGCAAATATATCCTATTTACCTAGACTGAACCATCAAAAGTGAACATTTTTCTAACTAAAAAAAAAAAGACTCCTATTTCTTTTTTTGTTTTCAAAACCACCTCCCTTACTATCTCTCTAATATTCATTTTTATTCATAAGATGCAAAACAATTTTGGTAAGTAGGGTTATTTAGAAAAGATTGATATCATTGTATTAAAAACCCAATTACAGACAGATCTGAGTACAAAAACCAGGTGTGTTACTGACTGTGCCATGAGACTGTGGCCAGTTAGGAAGCAAAACTGGTCATGGGGAGGTTAGTGTGTCATGTGTGAATGAGACAATAGTGCTGTGTCCAAGTGTCCATTTCAGGCCGTCTCCACCAAGGACCATTTAGGGATACTCAGCATGAGTCTACATGACAAAGCAACCATAGGCGCATATTGCCAGGGCCTCCTTGCTCTGGGTCAACACTTTCAGACAGAGAGAGACAGACAGAAACAAAGGAGAGAAGAGTCATCGTGGGGCTCCAGAGGCTCAGACCTCAGAAGCATGCTTGCAAAGGAGGTGATCTCTTAGGTGAGCTATCTCGCTGACCCATGAGAAGGACTGAAACGATCCAAAATTGAATAAGCAAATAGATGAGCTAAACAACTTTTTATTTGTAGCTGAAATGACGATTGCAAAGAAGCCTCAAGGATCTACAATTACAGGCACCATTAGGCAGGTGATTGACAGGCTGTGCTGGCAGAAAATTTGTCTTGGGGCCAGGCAGTGGTGCCCCTGGGTGAGTGCAGAGGGGAAAGTTTCATGAGCAATGTGGCAAGCATTTCTCTCTCTCACTCTCTCTCTCGCTCTATCTCTCTCCATATCTCTCTCTCCATCTCTCTCACCTTCTCTTTCTCTGTTTCTCTCTGTCTCTGTAAGAAAAATGGGGAAAAGCTACCAGGAGCACTCAAGCCCCAGCAATAATCCTGGTGGAAAAGAAAGAAAGTGGACGGAAGGAAAGAAAAGAAAATTAGTCTTAAAGAATGGAAAACAGGGGGCGGAGTGGTGGCACACTTGGTTGAATGCGCATGTTACAATGCACAAGGACCCAGGTTCGAGCCCCTGGTCCCTACCTGCAGGAAGAAAGCTTTTCAAGTGGTGAAGCAGGGTTGCAGGAGTCTCTCTGTCTTTCTCCCTCTCTATCTCCCCCTCCCTCTCAATTCCTGGCTGTTTCTATCTGATAAATAAGTAAAGATAATTTTTAAAAAGTAAGACAAAAAAACTTGGAGTATAATTCTGACACCAGTTCTATTGTGGGTTCGTAGCATTATAGGCCATGTGCGGACAGGCCAGTTGTATGTTCTACGATCTCACATGCTTCTGATACCGTTTTCTTGAGACAGCATCAGCCCCACAGATGGAGGGGTCAGTCCCACAGGCTCATTCTCACCCGTCCCACTTTGGATACTGAATTACAAGTCCAGTTTGTCACCTGGGCCTCTGATTCAACAACTAGCAGGTGAAGATTCAAAGGGCACACCCCACTTGGGCTCATTTAATTTTCTAGAGCAGCTCACAGAGCTCAGGAAAACATTTGACTAGGTTTTCCTACAGGTTCATAACAAAAGTATATACCTAAGGAATCACATTATGGAAGGCTTAAGGAAGGGAATAGTGTTAGTTGTTTTAATTAAATTCTAATTTAATTAAAATCTGTCCAATTACATTTAAAGATCTAATTGACCTTATTAAACAATTCATGAATTAGGCAGAATCCTATCAAATCAAGTGAGCGGGTTTTTTTTCCTTTATTTATTGGGGAATTAATGTTTTTACATTTGACAGTAAATACAATAGTTTGTACATGCGTAACACTTCCCAGTTTTCCATATAACAACACAACCCCCACTAGGTCCCCTGTCATCCTTCTTGGACCTGTATTCTCTCCACCCACCCACCCCAGAGTCTTTTACTTTGGTGTAATATGCCAATTCCATTTCAGGTTCTATTTGTGTTTGCTCTTCTGATCTTGTTTTTTAACTTCTGCCTGACAGTGAGATCATCCCATATTCATCCTTCTGTTTCTGACTTGTTTCATTTAACATGAATTTTTCAAGCTCCATCCAAGATCGGCTAAAACCGGTGAAGTCACCATTTTTAATAGCTGAGTAGTATTCCATTGTGTATATAGACCACAACTTGCTCAGCCACTCATCTATTGTTGGACACCTGGGTTGCTTCCAGGTTTTGGCTATTACAAATTGTTATACTAAGAACATGTGTGTACACAGATCTTTTTTGGATGGGTGTGTTGGGTTCCTTAGGATATATCCCCAGGAGAGGAATTGCAGGATCATAGGGTAGGTCCATTTCTAGCCTTCTGAGAGTTCTCCAGACTGTTCTCCATAGAGGCTGGACCAATTGACATTCCCACCAGGAGTGCAGGAGGGTTCCTTTGACCCCACAACCAAGTGCGAGGTTTTTTTAAGGGCCTAAACAAAGTAGACTCTTTTTATAAAATATTTTATTTACTATTTATTTATTCATTTACATCTTTATTAGAGTACTACTCAGTTCTCGCTGATGGCGGTACACGGGGGATTGAAACTTTGATTTTTGGAGCCTCAGGCATGAGAGTCTGTTTGCAGAACCAGTATGCTATCTACCCCTGCCCAAAATAGATAATTTATTATTTATTTATTTATTTATTTCTGCCACCAGGGTTATTTCTGGGTCTGAATATTGGCATTATGAAGCCTTTTATTATTTTTTTTCTTCAATTTTATTGGATAGGACAGAGAGAAAATTGAGAGGGGATGGGAAGTGGAGAGGAAGAGACAGAGGAAAGACACCTGCAGATCTGCTTTGCTGCTCCTGAAGTGCCCCCTCTCCCCCCTCTCCCCTGCAGATGGGAAGCGTGGGGGGTGGGGAGGTTCTAAGCAGGGTCTTTGTGTATGGTAATGTCTGTGCTTAATCTGCTACACCAGGACCCAGCCCCCCCCCCCCCACACACACAAAAAAACAAACACCAAAAAACAGATTCTTAACCATCAGAAGAGTTGTAACAAGCTTCTTAGCAAAAGGAAACATTATTCACGCAAGGCCACCTTCTCTGAGGGAAGATGAGGGGTGGGGATATCTGGCCTCAGCAGAGAATTCTAGCAGGACTGGCTTGATGGCCCTGAGGTACAGCACTTGGCTTTGCATGACTGAGGCCCTGAGTTTCATGCTGGCACCACATAACAGCAAGGAAAGAAGACAACACAAACAGGGTATCATAAATTGTGTGCTGGATTCTCTATGGCTCAGACACACTTTGTAATTCACTTCCCTGGGGGAAAATAATGACTTACAGGGCAGTTTGGAACAGTTTCTTATCCTGCACACCACACCCACCACCCTCTGCCTCCCACAACTAGTCTAAGTTTTACTCTGCAATTCCCCTCCCCCCCTTTTTTGTTGTTAAGTGCCCCTTTTGTGTGAGGCCATATTGGTATTTATCCTTCTACTGGCTTATATCACATGACATAACCCATTCTAGGTCCATTTAAGGTGTAGCAAAAGAGATGTCGTCATTTCTTACAGCTGAGTAAAATTCTCACATAATTATTTAATTGAAAAAAAAATCCACATTGGGAAGGAGCTGAGAGTGGAGTTATGTTAGATATTAATGTCTGCCATGACTTGGTGGGGCCTGTTATTATGGTTATTTGTTTTTCATTTTTTCATTGGATAGGACAGAGAGAAATGGAGAGAGGAGGGGAAGATAGAGAGGGGGAGAGAAAGACAGACACCTGCAGACCCGCTGCACTGGCTGTGAAAGGATTCCTCTGCAGGTGGGGAGCCGGGGTCTTGAGCCAGGATCCTTATACTGGTCCTTGCGCTTTGCACCACCTGTACTTAACCCGTTGCGCTACCGCCCGACTTCCCAGGAGGATACTTCACAAGCAGTGAAACAGATCTTCAGATAGCACTTTTTCTCCTTCTTTCTCTTTTCTTTAAATTTATTTTTAACTTTATTTTATTTGATAGGACAGTGAGAAATTTAGAGGGAAGAGGGAAACAGCAAGGGAGAGAGACAAAGAGACACCTGCAGTTCTACTTCACCACTTAGGAAGTTTTCCCTCTGCAAGTGGGGACCAGGGGCTTGAACCTAGGTCCTTTCACACTGTAATGTTTACACTTAACCAGGTGTACCACCACTTGGCCCCTTTCTCCCCCTCTTTATCTCCCCTACCCTTCTTGATTTCTCTGTGTCCTATCAAACAAAATAGAAAGAAAAATTAAAAAATAAAATGCTGAAAAAGAAAAATGAAACATGTTGGCATGTAAAAAATAAGTTACAGAGGCAATGTTCCATACACCTTCTAATATTTAATAAACATTTAAAGCATTAAAACAAATTCTATATCCTCAATATAATTTTTAAAATGAACATATATACATAAAAATATTTTTTAGTCTAGTGGTTACTTCTAGGAAGATAGGCAAAGGATGTGTGTGTGTGTGTGTATGTGTGTGTGTGTGTGTGTGTGGTATAGGGCTGCTTTATATCTGTGTATCTTCTCTTTAAAAAAAACTAAAAGAGGGGCTGGGTGTTAGCACATCTGGTAGAGAGCACATGTTCCCATGTGCAAGGATCCAGGTTCAAGCCCACGGCCCCCACCTGCCGGGGGAAAGCTTTGCAAGTGGTAAAGCAGTGCTGCAGGTGTCTCTCTCTGTCTCTCTCTCTGTCTCTCTCTCTCTCTCTCTACCACTCCCTTCTCTCCTGATTTCTGGTTGTCTCTATCCACTAAATCAATAGAGATAATAAAAAATAATTAAAAAAGGAATTCTAAAGCATTACTAACATCTTTAAAATAAATTTTTTTTCATTACTAACATCTTAATATGAGAGGTGGGTACTTGAGTATTTACTAATATTTTCTTTAATTAACTATATATTTGAAATTTCTTTTCTTGAAATTTAACACTTAAATATTTAAAAATAAGATAATAGCACTGCTTTTATTCAAAAGAAAAAGATCTTCACATGACTACATTGTTTAAAATCTATTCGGATCGTGTGAATATTTGGGATGACATAACCCTGATTTTATTATGACATAGCTTTTACTGTGTACTTCCATTTGTATGTATATCTACAATAATTCTCCGTACATATCCTTAAACCTTTTTTCAACTATAGACAGTGTACTTTCATTAAATGTGATCACTGGGTTTCTGGGGTTTGCTCTGTTTTGTTTTCTAGAAACAATCACAGCAGCTGGCAAGGCCGACTGAGTGATTCTTGTCTCAGGAAACCTGGTGAGGCCAGCTCACAGTGAGCTGGGGAGTCACAGTCACTTGTCTGAATGGGACCCGGCCTAGAGACAGTGTCACCACAGGCTGCAGGCATCAGGGAGGCCTCCTAATTCTCTGGACCAAAAGCTAGTCTGGGAACAGTTCCAACAGTGCTTCCAGCGTTTTAAATTTTATCTCTAGTTTTCAAAGTGTTGCGGGGGAAATGAAGTCCAGAAGTCTGCCCAGTGGTATCTGATTTGCCACTGGCATTTCCACACAGAATTCTGAAGGAGTCTGGTCTCAAACACTACCTCTGTTTAGGAAAATGAAAAGCACATATAAAGACACGCAGGTCATTTGGGCCAAAGGGCAGAGTTGAGGGAGTCAGGCAGTAAGCACAGAGGGTTAAGTGCTTGTGGCACAAAGTGCAAGGACTGGCTTAAGGATCCCGGTTCCAGCCCCCGGCTCCCCACCTGCAGGGGAGTCGCTTCACAGGCGGTGAAGCAGGTCTGCAGGTGTCTATCTTTCTCTCCCCCTCTTTGTCTTCCCCTCCTCTCTCCATTTCTCTCTGTCCTGCCTAACAACAACGACATCAATAACAACAACAATAAAACAACAAGGGCAACAAAAAGGAATAAATAAATATTTAAAAAAAGAAGAATGTCATCCCTCAATTACTACTATTTTTTTAACATGAACAATCATAAAAGCACTCCAGTTATAGTACTTATATATTTTGAATCTTTTAGTGCTTACAATCCTTGATAATTTTTTTTAGTTCTTTTAATAGTTTCTTTTCTGTCCTTCAGCATTGTAGAGTTCTGAGTTTTGCTTTGAAGCTGATTTCAGGTTTTTTTACTCATTTGAGAACACATTATATCAGTCTGACTTGGTAATGGATTCACCACCTCCTTAAAACACACATACACACCACACACACATACCACACACATACACACACCACACACACACACATACACACCACACACACACACATACACACCACACACACCACACACACACATACACACCACACACACCACACACACACACACACCACACACATATACACACCACACACACACACACACACACACCACACACACACACACACACACACACACACACCACACCACACACACACATACACACCACACACATACACACACCACATACCACCCCCTACACACACACACACACACCACACAAAATAGTAGTAATGAACCTTAGATAAAGCATTTCAATTTCTAGGTTATATAGTCAGATGGATAGATTCTTGACTCAAAGTTTTCTCATTCTTCAATCAAGTACCCTTCTATGGTATTCTATTATTTAAAATGTTATATATTTATTTTATTTTAATAGCAAAAGCAATGTTCAGCTCTGGTTTATGGCTATGGAAAGGACTGAACCTGGGACTTTGGTACCTCAGGCATGAAAGTTTTTCTAAATAACCATGAAGCCCAATGTTAGCTATTTATAGTTTGTTGCTATGCTTCACATTGGTTTGGTCTCATCCCCCAGCCTCTGGGAGATTGTGGTTTAGCTCCTTCTAGTTTTGCTTCCCCTTCTCCCCGCCCCCTATCCTAAGAACTTCCTGAGGAGAAAGATGGAGAAGCACATGGTGTGGTGATTTGCCCGCTCGTGAATAAAGATTAAACTGAGTTCTCTGCCCAGCCGTGTGTCCGCGAGTCTCTGTCTACCGCCATGAAGCTAGCCCGGCCTACTGGTGCCCACGAACTCTAACAATAGGTGAGTTCCTTCTACATTGACTAGCATAGGAAAACATCTGAGGACAAGAGAATGTTGGAGTTTAATGAGGTTTTAGAGATTATTTCTAGTGTCATCCCATCCAAAAGAAGAAAGATGTCAGACTCCTAGGATAGTAACTGTTCTTGAGAAATATTTATAAAACGGGGGGCCAGGTGATGGTGCGCCTGGTGGAGTGCACGTGTTACAGTGCACAAGGCCCTGGGTTTGAACCCCTGACCCCCACCTGCAGGGGGAAGCTTTGTGAGTGTAAAGCAGGGCTGCAGGTGTCTCTCTGTCTCTCTCCCTCTCTATCATTCCCTTCCCTCTCGATTTCTGGCGATCTCTACCCAATAAATAAATAAATAAAGATAATAAAAAGGAAATATTCATAAAAGCACATAACTGATTATACCTCTCCCACTCTTACATGATTAATAACAACTTGGAACTACACTTTGTTCCACCCAATAGGTTTAAAATACTCTCCACAATAAGTCTCTAACAAAACACGCTAAGTAATAACTAAAACCAAGATGCCTTTGTGGTTAAACACTGTTGGCAGGCATTGTCTCTGCATTAAAACTATTTTAAAAATGGTGGTCAATATTTTTCCAAATGTAATGAAAGCCATAAGCCCACATATTCCAGAATCTGAAGGCATAGCAAACACAAAGAAAACCCTACCTGGGCACACCATAATTAACCTGCTTAAATCCACTGATGAGGATAATCATCAAAGGAGCCACAGAAAAAGATGTGTTGTAGAGGAAGAAAGATAAAGAAACCATGTTTTTCATAGGAAGAAAACGGAAATGGTGGTTAGAAGACAGTGAATCAGCATCTTTAAGACCACACAATAAATTGAACTTGGGGGAAAAGAAACACTGGACAAAGTACTCGTAAGATAAAGATAAAGAAACAAGGTGGGAGTCGGGCGGTGGTGCAGCGGGTTAAGCGCAGGTGACGCAAAGCGCAAGGACCGGCTTAAGGATCCCGGTTCGAGCCCCCGGCTCCCCACCTGCAGGGGAGTCGCTTCACAGGCGGTGAAGCAGGTCTGCAGGTGTCTTTATCTCCCCCTCTCTGTCTTCCTGACCTCTCTCCATTTCTCCCTGTCCTATCTAACAACAAGGACATCAATAACAACAACAATAACTACAACAATAATGAAAAACAACAAGGGCAACAAAAGGGAAAATTAAAAAAAAAAAGAAAAGAAACAAGGTAACGAAAAAGACAAAAACCAATCTAAACCCAGCCTTTGGATTTGAATCACTGAACTGAGGTTGCCAGAGGGGGAAGGGATCCAATTGGTATGAGGGACCCTGAGAGTGGGTATTGCCTGACAACTTCCTATTGATGAGATATGAAATAAAATGTAAAAATAAAGTATTATTATCTTTATTGGATAGAGACAGCCAGAAATGGGGGGGAGATAGAGAGGGAGAGAGACAGAGAAACACCTGTAGCCCTACTTCACCACTCATGAAGCTCACCCTCTGCAGGGAGGAACCAGGGGCTTAAACCTGGTTCCTTGAGCATTGTAGCATATGCATTCAACCAGGTGGGCCACCACCCAACCCCTGAAAGAAAATTTCTTAAACAATGTACAGTGATGAAGACAACTGAAATAGCTCACTTTGATAGTGTGTGCTGCCTTGCTAACAGATTCATAACAGATTTAAGCCTGATTCATACACATTGAAAGATGCTTTCATCACTTCAAAAGAAGCATTCACACTGTAGTCTCTCTCTTTCTCTCTCTCTTTCTCTTTCTCACTGCCTTTTATCTCTATAAAAGAAAAGAAATATACAGTGGTATAAACCAATGTTACTTCCATTTGGAAAATATTATCAACTCATAATTTTTCTATCCAGCAAAATTATCTTTGAAAATAATAAGTTTTACAATAGAAAGTCTAAGAATTAATTACTATGGAATATAAAAGAAATTTGAAACAAAGCCCTTATGACAGCAACTGGAAATCAAGGCCTACATAAAGAAGCACTGAGCACTGGGGACAGAATATGACACGGGTAAACACTAAAAGTGTCTTACTATTTTAATATCCTCAGAAATAAGACCACTCTTCAAGAGCAAAAATAACAGCAGTAGATTCTGGAGTTTTACTTTTTAACCTACTGTAGAAAATATAACATATACAGAAATCAAATGCTTGGCAAGTGTAACACAAAGGCTAGTAAGGTAGGACCATGAGTTTAATTTTTCAAATCTCTATATGTGAGTGAACATAACATCTCTTAAAGAGAGACTTTAATAAATTTAAAATAGGTAATAAAATCCATAAAGTAATCACAGCAAGTAATTTTATCTAGTAATCCAACAAATGAGATCAAATTAAATCATCAAAGATATTCAATCCAAATATATATAGAGAGAGAGACAGAGAAGGGGGAAGGGAGAGGGAGAGATAGATAGATATGTAGAGAGAGAGAGAGAGTAACAGGGAACAGTGGTGGTGCACCTAGCTAAGTGCACATAATATGAAGTGCAAAGACTGTGTAAGGATCCTGGTTCCAGCCCCCACTCCCTACCTGCAGAAGGGCTGTTTCACAATTGGTGAAGCAGGTCTGCAGGTGTCTTATCTTTCTCTCTCCTTTATATCTCCCCCTCCCCTCTCAGTTTCTCTCTGCCCTATCGAATAAAATGGGAAAAAATGTTCTGTAGGAGCAGTGAATTCATAGTGCTGGCACCAAGCCCCAGTTATAACACTGGAGGGAAAAGAAAGAAAGGGAGGGAGGAAGAAAGAGAGAGAGAGAGAGAGTGTGTAAAATGAAGAAAGAATAGACTGGATAAAGAGAAAACAAATAATATCATAGTAAATTTAAACTCAACCATATCAATAACCTAAGAAGGATTATAATGGTCTAAATAATTCAAATAAAAGATAGAGAATAACAGACTATAATAAAAATCCAAGAAACAACTATATCTTGCTCCCCTCCCAAAGGGGGAAAAGAAAAACTAAACACAAAGGTATAAACTGATTAAAAGTAAAAGGCTAGAAACAAACATAAACCACACTAACACAAAGTAGCAGAAAATCAGAGTAACTATATAACGCAGCAAGCAAACACATGCATAGCGGCAAAAAGAACCAAGAATAAAAGAGGCTGAGGCTCTGACATACAGGCCAGTGTGTCCAGAAGACATGTCTGTTCAATATTAACCAAGTCAAGCAGCAGAGCTCCTAAATTCATAGCACTGATATCTACTCCTGGGACACAGGGTAAGAAGTCTAAGGGCCACTTGAGAAGCCTGAAGCAAATGACTGGCCTCCTTTTCCTGCTACGTGGCTGTACTGCCCGTGTGAAGGACGTCCATAGTATCTTGTATTTAGCTTTGTGATCATATTTACTGCATCATACCATAATTAGTTGGGACTGAGTTGTTTTTAGCATTTGCCTTTGCCACCAGGTCACAGTGATCTCCTCAATTGTAGGGACCCATACCTTCCTTTTTTTTTTTTTAACTCCAGGGTTATTGCTGGGGTTTAGTGCCTGCAACATGAATCCACTGCTCCTGGAGGCCATTTCTCCCATTTTGTTGCCTTTGTTGTTCGTTGCTGGATAGGACAGAGAGAAATGGAGAGAGGAGGGGAAGACAGAGAGGGGGAGAGAAAGACAGACACCTGCAGACCTGCTTCACCGCCTGTGAAGCGACCCCCCTGCAGGTGGGCAGCCGGGGGCTCGAACTGGCATCCTCACACCAGTCTTTGCACTTGGTGCTATGTGAACTTAACCCGCTGCACTACTGCCCGCCCCCCCCCCCCATATCTTACTCTTACAGAATCCTTAATTTCTTGAATAGGGCAGACATCTGGAGCTAAGGGAATGGTTGCAATATTTGTACTATCATAATATACACTTGCTCAGGTCACCGTTTTCACCATAATATCTCACTTCAGAGTCATACCAACTATCTACCAAAGGCAGGTTTTATATTCCATTTTACAGTTGAAGATGCTGAAACACAGTAAGTAACTGCCTACGTTTTATTTAAATGTTAGGTTTCTGAGCTACTCATCCTGTCTTATGAACTTAATTTTAATCATCATTTGGAAATGATTCAGTTTCCAAACATCAAGGTACTTGATGAAACAGATGGTGCTTCTTAAATATAACTCTTCTGTTCCATTTTTGGTATATGGAGTCTGACAGTTTCTAGGTTAATTTCAGGAAGCATGGAGTTTTTTGAATCATAAAATAAGTCTGTGATTTTTCTCAAACTTAGGAGGTACATGCCCATATATATTCTTAGCTCAATGGAATTAATGTACTTAAAATGTTTCTTCTTGGGAGTCGGGTGGTAGCGCAGTGGGTTAAGCACATGTGGCACAAAGCGCAAGGGCCGGCCCATGTAAGGATCCCGGTTCGAGCCCCTGGCTCTCCACCTGCAGGGGAGTAGCTTCACAGGCGGTGAAGCAGGTCTGCAGGTGTCTGTCTTTCTCTCCCCCTCTCTGTCTTCCCCTCCCCTCTCAATTTCTGTCCTATCCAACAACAAAGCAACAACAACAATGGGAAAAGATGGCGGCATGAGCAGTGGATTTATACAGCAATAACCCTGGTGGCATAAAAAAAAAAAAAGAAAGAAAGAAAAAAGAAAAGAAAAGAAATCTAATTTGTCGTAGTAGGGCTGAGTATAATAAACATCACATAGATTATTTTCTCCCAAGTGGCTATGCATGTTGTTCTTCTCAAGAACTCCACTCTGAGAAATAATAATTCCTTATCCCTCCACCTAATCCCTAATGCGGAGTTTCATCGGGGGAGTTCACTTATGGCCAGGGATTACAAAAGCTAATCTTTGATTTTGTGATCTGCTTTGAAAACAGAACGCTACCAGTGTGCCTTGTGAATTCCAAATTGTGACTGCGTGCTCCCTGGCTGTACATAGATTCTCAAACAGCGGCGGCCTGCCAGCTCCTGCTGAAATCTGTGTTGGTGACAAAGACATGCCCCCAGGAAATGTAGCTCTAGCCAGGAGAGCCTGGCAGCAGTGGCAGTGAGGGATAGCTGGCGTGCTCATCTGGAATTGTAAATTCTGAGGATTCTTCAAGTACAATAGCGCTGAGTTGCTGGGGAGAAAAGACTCTGTCTCCACTCGCCAAGGGGTAGCTCCTGTGAGAAGAAAAGCAGAGTTTCTTGATTATGGTCATATAGATCATAGTGATGTGACAAGTTCAGGGGTTGTGGACATTTTCTTTGGGTTTGCAACAGAGGAATGTAGAAATGGAGACAGACTGAACCCAAGAAACAGGTCACCTGGAAGGAGATAGGATACAGTATTTTTCTTTTCTTTTTTTTTCTTTTTATTTATAAAAAGGAAACACTGACAAAAAGAGGTGTACAACTCTGCACAATTCCCATCACCAGAAATCCAAATCCCATCCTCTCCCTTGAAAGCTTTCCTATTCTTTATCCCTCTGGGAGTATGGACCCAGGGTCATTATGGGGTGCAGAAGGTGGAAGGTCTGGCTTCTGTCATTGTTTCCCTGCTGAACATGGGTGTTGGCAGTTCAATCCATACTCGCAGCCTATCTCTCACTTTCCTTGGTGGGGCAGAGCTCTGGGGAAGCAGGACTCCAGAACACATTAGTGGGGTCGTCTGCCCAGGGAAGTCCAGTTGGCATCGCGGTAGCATCTGGAACCTGGTGGCTGAAAGAGGAGTTAACACATAAAGGCAAACACATTGTTGACTAATCATGAACCTAAAGGCTGGAAAAGTTCATATGGAGAGTTAGGGGGTCTCCATTTTGTAGATAGCAGTCCTATTTTAGTTGTATTCCAAAGGGCCCTTGCCTATACTAGTGGTTTTTTTTTTTTTTTTTTCTGAGCCATCATGACATCTGATATGCAGGTGGATCTAAGTTATTTGTCTGGGGAGATGATGTCATGGCTAGAAAAAGGACCAGAAAGCTGGATCAGGGAAGAGAGTAGCTCCCAAATATGGGAAAGGTGTATAAATATTGCTGACTGTAAACCCCATCGATTTGATCTGATCTGGGGCCCATAGTCAACTTAGGAGCCTATGTGACGTCTGCATCCCTGTAGATCTGAGCTCACATTCTGTGGTCATGAGCAGGAATGTTCCAAGCTGCCCCAATTTCAGGACCCATCTTCCTCAGGAGAAACAGCATTTTTCACCTCAGTAGAGACCATTCCTGCTCCATCCCATGCATTGGGTTCCATCACTTTAGAAAGTTGTTCTTGGGAGTGGGCGGTAGGTAGCGCAGGGGGTTAAGCGCATGTGGCGCAAAGCGTAAGAACCAGCTGAAGGATCCCAGTTCGAGCCCCTGGCTCCCCACCTGCAGGGGAGTCGCTTCACAGGCAGTGAAGCAGGTCTGCAGGTGTCTATCTTTCTCTCCCCCTCTCTGTCTTCCCTTCCTCTCTCTATTTCTCTCTGTCCTATCCAACGACGACATCAATAACAATAATAATAACTACAACAATAAAACAGCAAGGGCAACAAAAGGGAATAAACAAATAAATATTTTTTTAAAAAGACTTTAAAAAAAAAAAAGAAAGTTGTTCTTGATTCCAAACTACCCAACTGCCATCATAGCCCAGCCCAGGAAGTCAGAGATACTTTTGAGACCAGTTGATATTTTTGGTTTGAAAATTGTATTATGACTAAAGCTATTTATATTTTTTAAAACAAAACAAATAAACAAAAGCCTTTGTTCTTCTTGCCTATACTCAGTCTACTTTTAGTATTAACTGTCAAGTTCTTACTGCAAGTAAGAGATGTGACGGTTGAACCTAATGTCTGCTAATATGTAACATAGTAAATACGATTTTCTGAGATGATTAGAACCTTTGGTAAAGACTCTTCAGAAGCGGCACGAAGTGTGCAATATACTATGTCTCAGCATGAGGTAGACAGTCACGCTTGGTACAGGAAGACATGACTCTGGTCAGACAATGTCCAAGTTTGTAAATGCACTGAGACATATGATCAGTTGAATTTATATGGCTTTATTTGATCAATTCTTCAGTCACGTTTCAGAGAAATAAGTCATCAGCTAGTACCCATGTTTTAAATCAATTAATGATCGCTCGCTCAGACTACACGCACTAGGAGGGCCCAGTGGACGGTTTGTCTGGGTAGAGCACTTGGCCCAGGTCATACTCTGCTATGGCTCAACAAAAAGAAGTGTCCAGGAGAGCCCAGGCCCGGTGTTTGAGGACCCTTCAGTTTACAGTGGTTTTCAGAGTGCTTCCACACGGAAATGAGTTTCTTCCTCCCTCTAGCTCCTTTTCTTCTTTTGAAAATTGGCCTGTGGTGGTCTGGGAGGTGGCGCATGAGGTCCCGAGTTCGATCCCCGGCAGCACATGTACCAGAGTGATGGCTGGTTCTTTCTCTCCTCCTATCTTTCTCATGAATAAATAAATAAATTCTTTAAAAAATTGGCCTGTGGTTTTAGGCAGCATACATTAGTGTGGAAGTTGCAAAGTGTAGTGCAGAAAAGGAAACAGAATCTAAATAGACTGAAAATATATACAAATAAGCTTTCTGACAAATGTATTTCCTTGCTTCTGCATTGCTCCTGGTTTGGCTGACGTGTGGAGACGAGTGAGAAGAAATACTCCTCATGTCCCCATTCCTTTCTTTCGCAGAGAAAGATCTTGGAAAGATATCCTGGTAGTTGTCTATTTGGTTTACAGAGGAAACAGATGACTCAGTTTGAAGTCTGGGGTAGATGCTTCCCAGCAATGTCCCAGCATTAAGCCAGCAAAAAGAAAACAAAAAACCTCTAGTTCAATTTTTCATTAATTAGGCTGAGCCTTTGATCATCATAAAGGAAATGGCTTAAAGCAATAAAATAGGAGTTGGCTTATTTTACAGCATGATTTAAATTATTAAGCGCTGCCTATGTCATAGAAGTCTGCAGAACATTACCATTTCACCACTGACAATTTGGGCTCTGAGCATTCAGCAGGACACAATGCTCATCCACAAAACAATATATCATATGCTGTAAGTCAGAAGGAGAGAGCACTTAGAGATGAGGACAAACAATACGTGTTGTGAACTGCATATAGATTCAAGAGTCGGCAAATATGGTAGCCAGGCCTTGCTCCATACACTGCCACTTTCCAAAGCTGCTTTCCTTCTCTAAGATCCCCCCACACACACCTGTAAAGCAAAATAGTAATTTTCAATACCTCACTGGGTTATTCTGGAGATTTTTGTAACACTCTATACTTTGATGAAAAACTAAATTCTCCTTTGTGGTTGTAACACCAGAATGGATAATAGGCTCATCATTATAGACTTTAGTCTCAGTATCTTAAGATGTCTACTTTAGATTACCTGAGCTGCATAATTACATTTAGCTTAGTTTCCTCTTTGGGTAATAGCTAAACATGTCACATGGTTATTCAGTTTGTCTTTTATTTAATCAGTGCCTATATGACTTAGGAGCTGAGAACTAGCTGTGTCTTGTCTGTCTTCTCTATTCAATCTCAAGTCATCTGCTGTTCAGACTCAGAAGAAGCAAGAGGGTGTCCTTGTGAACAGAATCTCATTCCCTAGTTTATGAGAGAACAATGATGGTGATTTAGCAGCAAAGACCTGTGCTGATAGCTCAGCTGATAAAGACCTTGGCAGGAGGTGAGATCATGGGCCTCGCCCTCTTGACTCACTCTGTGTCTATAAGTCAGCATCTCAGAGTGTTCTGAGCTCCAAGTAGAGCTAGAAATAAAATCATTTTAACAGAGGTTTCCTTTTTGGTTTTGTTTTGTAATATGTGACTTTTTGGTCAGACGAAGTTATCTGAATCTCAGAGGCTGATTTGATTATTTTGGAAAGACTTGTTACAAAAGGAATGTATGAAGTATGACTATGACTTGCAGTTGCAACTTTTAAAAAAACCAACTCCCTTCAATCTCATCCACCTTTTCAGATTTGTTAGCATGTGACACTGAAACCAAGCAACTTTCTACAGATTATGAGAAGCTGATTATGAGAACTTCTCAAATTTTTTGTCTCCAATTTAACAGAGAAAGAACCACATCTGGAATGGAATATGCTTCTCAAGTCTAACAACTATGCTCTGATGATTTACAAGATTGTAAGATAGCAGGGGTATAATTATATACAATTCCCACCACCAGAGTCTATTCCCTCCATTGGAAATTTCCCTATTCTTTATCCTTCTGGGAGTATGGACCAAAATTCTTTTTGGGTTGCAGAAGGTGAGAGGTCTGGCTTCTGTAATTGTTTCTTCACAAGACATGGGCATTGACGGCTTAATCCATACCCCCAGCCTGTTTTTTATCTTTCTCTAGTGAGGTAGGGCTCTGGAGAGGTGAGGTTCCAGGACACATTGGCGAGGTCGTCTGCCCAAGGAAGTCAGAGTGGCATCATATTAGCATCTGCAACTTGGTGTCTGAAAGGTGGTAAAATATAAAGCAGGACAAAATGTTTAATAAACAGGAGCTAGAAGGTAGGAATAGAGCAGATGAAATTAGGGGTCTTCATGTGGGAAGAAGCCAGGGAGTCTATTTTAGGTATGTTCCAAGGGGCTCAGGATTTTAGTAATTCTTGCCTGAGCTTGACATAGCTAACATGTAGGTGGTCTAAGACTATTGTCTGGGGAGATGGTGTCAGAGTTGAGAATAGGGTTAGAAAGCTAAATTAGGTCAGAGAGTAGCTCCCAAGCTAGAAGAGAGTACAAATACAATTAAGTGCTTACCCCATCGACTTCATCTAGTATTCATGTATAAGAGTCAGTGTAACCTCTGAGTCCCTGTCAGTCTGTGTTCACAGTCCATGGTCATGGCTGAGAACATTCTAGGCTGCACTCATTTCAAGACCAGTCTTCTTTGAGTGGCAGAGTAGGTTGACCCAGCCTCCCTTCAGAGAGTGGGGTAATCTCTACCACTGCTACTTTATAGTGAGGGTAACATCCTTGAGAGGCCCACAAGAGGGCTTATGACGATGTTCCTATTGGAAGTAACCAGTGATGGTGGAGAGAGGGATCTATTAGAGGTCTAGGCCCATCATATCTATGTGGGAATCCAAGGATTGATTCCCTGACTAGAGCACCAGATGATGGAGTGGCCTTGTATTGACCAAAAAGGTCATCATTGAACTGGTCACTTGCCCTTATCCAGCTTTTGTAGAGAAGACAAACTTTTATGTTTTCTCCTGTGTTAGCCAGGTCATGACTTTGCTCATAGGGTCGAAGGATTTGATTGACCCCAAGGTGATTGTGGTTCAGAGAGTGACAAAAGCAGGACAGGAAAACTGTCAGACATGTAGATTTTGGATTCCCTTTATGGGGATTTTGTTTCACTTCCTGCTAATCTGCAAGAGACTGCCATGGTAACTGTTCTAGTAAAAAGAGTTGCTACTCTCTATAGTCATTTAGGGGCTCAGGTTGGTGACTGATGTGCCACCTTAAGTGTGTGGATTTCAAGTCATTTTGATCAACTGAATTCCCCAAAAGTCAACAGTGTGAGGATTTTATGGGCCTGACCTGGAAATGGAGCAAATCACTGTGACCCACATTCACTGGAGAAGGCTTCACCCTCGGTTACACATGATAACAGGTGCGATGGCACACTTGGTCTTGTTCCATGTCCATGTAGTGTCAGGCTAGACTTTTTAGGATTAAAGAGCAGAGTGACTGACTTTATCCAGGCAGGGTTGCCCAGCTGAAATTCTAGTAGTGATTTTTGATTGAATCTCTCCTTAAAGCCCTCTCAGTCCATGAAACACACGCTTGGCTTGAAGGGCTTCCAAAGTAACCCTAGGCCTCTCTTGTAATCTCAGGTGATCCTCTCCGCTATTCCTAGCTGATCAGGAGAGTGAAACACAGCGGCAGCTACCTTGATTGAGAATTCTATATTATCCCTACATCCATTCTTTCAGAAGGTTCTAAAAACTCTATAGCCTAACTATCTCTTTTCATTTCACTTCCTTCTACTTTGACTCCAGTTTAAACCACAACCATTGCTCCTACCAGTGGGCTCCTTGGACTGGTTATTTCCCACTATTCCAGTCATCACAGCTGGTGTTCCACTATATCTAGAGAGTAAGATTTCAAAATATTGTCTCTTTAAACACTTTGCTGTCTTCCTCTAATTTTTCAGTCAACTTAAAAGTCCCTAGAATTCCTCGTGAAACTCACCCTTGTTTGGTCTAGCTAACCATCAGTTTTCCAGCCTTAACACCATAGCCCTCCTTCTCCCCGCTGATCACATGGATGTTCCTCCTGTTGTGGGAACATCAACCTTACTGTTTCTAAGCACATCATGAGCACTGAGGTGCTCGTCTGCCTCCATCTTTGTTATAATGAGCTTCCATTCACCTGTCATTCAGTCCTCCAAGCACTCCCAAAGATGGGCAAGGCATCTGCAGCCTACTATATGGTCTGACAAGACTTTTTCTTCAAAGCATGGAGGCTAGTGGTAATTTTATACCCAGCCATATAACTGTCTAACATTCATATTCTTCTGGGCACTGGAAGACTTATGAGACAAGGGACTTCTTTTCTCCTTTCTACCCATTTTTCTTTGCTTCCTTCTTCCCTCCCTTTCTCCTTCTCCTCCTCTTCCTCTATGTCCTCCCCCTCCTTCTCTGCCTCCTGTTCTTCCCTCCTCCCTATTTCAAGAGTTTTGTTCAGCTCTTATTATTTATTTTTTATTTCTTTAGTGGTGGTGAAGGGGTAGTGGGGGGATTGAGCCTTAGTCTCTCTGCATAACCATTATGCTATCTCCCCTGTCCTTCCCTTCTTTATTTCCTCTTTTTCATTACTTTCTTCCTCTTCACCATTTACACCTGTGATATTTTAATTTTTATTCATATTTTCTCTCTCTCTCTCTCAATACAAGGGTTACTGCTGAGGCTCAGTGCCAGCACTACAGACATCTGCAGCCCTGCTTCACCACTTACGAAGTGTTCCCCCTGCAGGCAGGGAGCAGGGACTAGAACTCAGGTCACTGCACATGGTGATATGGGCAGTTAACCAAGTGCACCACTGCCAGCTGCCATATGCCTGACCCATGATAGACATCCAATAAATTCTTATTCAGTTAGGCATCAAAAAATTGGACAAAATATGAAAATAGCAATAACAACCCCCACATCACTAGTTTTACTTCTCTCTTTTTAAAATTTCTAAAGATTTGTTTTATTGATTTATATATGTGTGAGAGAAGTTCTCATGAGACAGGGAAAGGAGAAAAGCAGCCAGAGCACATGTTAGTACATGTGGTGCTGGAGGTTGAGCCAGAAACCTGAGGCTTGCCAACGCAATGCTCTACCACTTGAGTCATTTCTCCAGCAGCTTTTTATCTCAGCTGACGTGTGTGTGTGTGTGTGTGTGTGTGTGTGTGTGTGTGTGTGTGTGTATGTGGGGGGGTAGGTTCCATTTCCAAGATGTTGCTGCTAGTCTGAAATAGAATCTGTCATCAGAAGGGCAGTACTTAACAAGCTCTTGAGTCCAGGTTATAGTGTGAGACGTGATAAATGGGTCCTGTGAGATGTTTCCTGTAAAGTTTGCCCTTGGGACTGGGTTTTATATCTATAACATATATACATATTTATGAACTCGCTATAAAATCAGAGTGAAGAGGAGAAATGGCTGGAAAAGTGCCAAGGGAACATATGTGGGAAGTTTGTTAAAAAAAAAAAAAAGGCAATAGTCAGGAAATAATAAGTAGCTAAAATAAACTAGTGGGTGGGTAGGGAGGAAATAATATTCAGCAGTAAAATAGATAACATAGTAACTAGAGAGAAAACAGGAAGGATCATATTTAAGAAAAGTTGCCAAGAAAAAGTGCACACTGCAAAAGGTCAGGGAGTCATTTAAAAGAAGGGGTTAATAGGTCAAGGATTACAATTAGCCTTCACATCACCATAGAGGAGAGTTAAGATTTGCAGATGTACATAGCTGCCTGGTAGGCTAGCCTACTCTGCTCCCGGAGGAAGACAGGTCCTGAAATGAGTGCAGCCTAGAATATTCTTAGCTGTGACCATGGACTGTCAGCTCAGACTGACAGAGACTCAGAGGTTATACAGACTCCTGTGCTAAATATGAATAGATAGAAGCTCTAAGTCAGACCTATGAGTTTTAAAAAATTATTTATTTATTCCCTTTTGTTGCCCTTGTTGCTTTATTGTTGTTGTAGTTATTATTGTTGTCGTCATTGTTGGATAGGACAGAGAGAAATGGAGAGAGGAGGGGAAGACAGAGAGGGGGAGAGAAAGACAGACACCTGCAGACCTGCTTCACAGCCTGTGAAACGACTTCCCTGCAGGTGGGGAGCCGGGCTCGAATCCGGGTCCTCATACCGGTCCTTATATTTTGTACCATGTGCGCTTAACCTGCTGCGCCCGACTCCCGCTCTTCTCTTTTCTTTCTGCCTCCTTCTGTTTCCTTTCTATTATTGTTTTGTTTTGTATGTTTTCTGTTTGTCTCTTTTGGTGAGTGTGTACATATCCCATTAGTTTTCTACTTCCTCTGTTTAGACTCCTTCTGTTTGCTTGCTGTGGTTATCCTTTTTTTTTGGGGGGGGGGGGCTGTTCCAGTTATCTATGTCTCTGCACAATCTGAACACAGGAGATCCACCTGCCTTTACAGCCACTATCCCTACCCTACCTCTCATCTTCGGAAACAGTGGTGTCACCATCACAACAGCAGGACCACTCACTCCTGAGACACATCGCAAGGTGGCTGGCTCCTGGGGTCCTGGAACGAGAACTGTAGACATGGCCACCTTGTACCTGAAATTAACGCGAGACCCCAAGCCTTGCTACCTCTATGGGGAATCATAGTGCCCTTTCCTGACTTTTCCTGGAATTTCAGGCAAGCAACCACTGCCCTACAAGGGCTTTGTACTAGAAATGTCAGCCACAACTACAGTGTGATCAACGACTATAGTGGAACCTCCTCAACTGTTAAAGCAATACCACAAACACTGCTCCTATACGCAGAATCTAAAGGCAGAGTCAGGCTTCAGTGGCTACTGCTGCCATAGAAGCTGGTGGACTAAGGAGTATTGTTCTATTACTGGCAGTTGTTTGCTTGGACTGACCTAGCTCAGTAGAGGGACTGTGGGGTATTTTATTTCTCCTTCCAGATCCATTTCCCTCCCTTCTCCATACCAACCTGTGCTCTCCTGCTCTGCTTCTACACTGAAATCGAAGGAGGAACACAGAGGGGGAGCTGTGGCTGGTGAGCCTCACTTGCTCCCAGATTAACTGTTCATCTTCCTTTGTTGATGCGCATTCAGGTACCACACCAACACGTTACTTTTGTGCTCTGCCTTCTGGTAATATAATAGATGAGATGCCATAACAGAGGCTGGAGGAAGGGAAGAAAGTGAAGGTCAAACATTTGTTCCTCTAATCTCTCGTCTCTGATGGGCTATGAGTCCCAAAGACTGCTCTTCTCCATGTGAGATCAAAGTTCTAGGAGCTGATTTTCCCTCTGTCATAACTGCAGCTCTGTCCCCCAAGTCTCATAACCATCCTATCTCCTGAAGCAAGTGTGGAACTATACACACTCTGGATTCGGGCAGTGGCAAACCTGGTTAGGCGCACATAGCACTAAGTGCAAGGGCCTGTACAAGGATCGGGGTCCGAGTCCCCAGCTCCCCCCCTGCAGGGGGACACTTCACAAGTGGTGAAGCAGGTCTGCAGGTGTGTGCTTCTCTCTCTGGCTTTCTATCTATCTCTCCCTTCTCTCTCAGTTTCTTTCTGTTCTATCCAATAAAGTGGAAAAATGGCCACTAGGAGCAGGGGATTCATAGTGCTGGCACTGAGCCCCAGTGATAAATAACCCTGGAGGAGGCAAACAAAAAACAAAAACAAACTATACACTGTAATCTTAATCACAAATAAAAAATGGGAAAAAAGTATTTGCTTAGCATAGAATTTTCCATACTTTTATGAAATGTGTTGCCATATCATGGCTGTTACCGCTCTGTAAAATCAGAAAAATATTTATCTTCTTTAACTATCAAGTGATGTTGGTGTCTGAATAATGCGCAACATTTTCATGTGCATTTCCTTGGTGAACCAGATGGTTAATGCAAGAGACAGGACAGGAATTCAAGCCCCAGTCTACATAACAGAAATGGTAGCAGAGAGCTGATGGATTACTTGCTGAAAATCGATACAACTTGTGAAAAGCAAGGAAAGAATTTGCCACCCAGATCATCAAGCTCCAAATTCTGTATTGCCTATGATATAGCAGCACACTGAGTATCTGAAGTGGGTAGAATTTCAGAAAATAATACATCTAACTAGGAAAATAAGACTAGCAAAGAAGTGTGATTCAGTGTTAAACTAGTGACAATGCATTTGACTCTTAGCTAAGGGGTACGGTGCTAAAAGCTGTTTCTTCATATCACATTGCTACACCTCTCTTGTTCTGGCCAAACAGAGCCAAACACTGTCCTGTTTCCTTCCAGTTGTAGAGAACAGGTCACACATTCTAAAGGGGAACAGAAGCTCAGGGACTGAACATCACAGACACTGGGCTTCTTGGTTGTTCATAAAAACAGCCTCAGTGGATAGGGAAAAGTGGCACTTGACATTTTCAGTCTGCATCCCCCAGGCAAGTCAAAAGGGTGTGAGGTTTAATGACACTTGGTTAAAGTTATTATGTAGCTAAACCATCCCTAAAACTTTGTGATGACTACGATGGTAATCACTAGGGTTGGGTCTACAGGTCTATGGTGATGGGTTCAGTGTGGAACTATTTCCCTGTTATCTCATAATCTTGTAAACCACTAATTAAGCCACAAGTTAAAAAAATAAGATAAAAAAATTTAATAATTATTAAGTCCTAGCTACCCTGTCCTTCCATGATGAATTAAAAGAAAAAGGAGCGTGACAGCATTTGCTATTTTATTTTTTAAGTTATTTTTATTATTGGAGAGAGACAGAGAGAAACTGAGAGGGGAGAGGAGGGAGGGAGGGAGGGAGGGAGGGAGGGAGTGAGAGAGAGAGAGAGAGAGAGAGAGAGAGAGAGAGAGAGACCTGCAGCCCTGCTTCGCCACTTGTGAAGCTTCTCCCCTGCAGGTGGAGACCAGGGGCTTGAACCCTGGTCCTTGCTCACTGCGATGTGCATGCTCCACCACATGGCCCCTCACTTGCGGGTTTTTCACGGAAAGCTGAAGCAAAACCTGATTCTGATATTCTCCCTTCTCTGCAAACTAGTACTTGATAACTTAGAACTATTCCATCTCATTTATTTTGTTAGCGATTTAGTAGTGGTTTACAATGGTATAGGCTCAAAGAAGTACAGCTCCACACCACACATGCCACCTAAATGCTGTGCTTCCACTGCACAGTGATAACCACTAAAGTCCTCACAGAGTCTTAGAGATAGTTTGGCTCCTTAATAACTTTAACCAAGTACCACTAAGCCCCGCACCCTTTTTACTTGCTACAGGGATGCAGACAGATACGTCGAGTTCCCACTCTCCCCGCTGAGACTGCATGTTTCTAATGGGTTTTTTTGTTGTTGCTCTTCAAATATCTTCATTCTCACTTATTCAGTAACTTTTTCTGGAGTAGCTACTCCGGAACAAGAAATGTGTGAGAAGTGGGGAAATAAAATGAATAAGACACGTTTCCCACTCAAGTACGATAAAGAGGCAGGCTGGGAGGATGGATCGACCTGCCAACACCCATGTTCAGCGGGGAAGCAATTACAGAAGCCAGACCTTCCACCTTCTGCACCCCACAATGACCCTGGGTCCATACTCCCAGAGGGATAAAGAATAGGGAAGCTATCAGGGGAGGGGATGGGATACGGAGTTCTGGTGGTGGGAATTGTGTAGAGTTGTACCCCTCTTATCCTATGGTTTTGTCAGTGTTTCCTTTTTATTAAAAAAAAAAGAAAAAAAGAATCACCACATCAACAAACATGTACAAGGTGTCAGCATTCTGGGGCCTATAAAAGGCAGGGTTCCTGTCCTGCAAAAGGTTGAGTCTCCTTGAAGAGCTGGCTATGCACATAAAAGGCGATGTAACATTGTGCAGTGCTCTGTGCCAGTTGAGTGGTATGAAGGGTCAGTGCAAATAGCATTCCAGAGCCAAGGAGCTCGCTCCTGGTTCAGGCAGGTGGGGAAGCTGTTACGGTGACATAGTTGTGGTCAGCGCTGATAATAACCCCTATTATAGGCCTCTGTGCTGCAAGGCAGATGGACTACTTTCTCTGAGAGAATGATGTATTTGGGGTTTAAATTGATCTGATGGAAATAAACCTGGCATTTAAAGAGGTTCAAGTTTCATTTTTGTCTGAAGGGTTTGCTCGTGGGTGACTAGTTCCCAAAGTAAGAAATGTACCTTTGTGGGTTGGAGTCCTACAACATGGATAGCAGAGCTGAAAGTTCATTATTCTCTGAGAAGTCATTCAATTTTAGTTGTGCTTGGCACTTTTTAAATAAAGAAAATTATCCTAAACAGGATGGGTTAGATTACATCGTTATCTGTGAGGATCTTTCCTTGTGTAATTACTGTGTACTAAGTCTGTAATTATAAGAAGGACATGACATTGCTCCCTACCACTGACAAGTACTGCCTCTCTCGTATTGAAAAAGCACTTGACTTGATTTTGATTTTCTCATCCTCAAAAGAAAGTATCAGAAGACAATCTTGTCTCTGGTCAATTATGAAGAGTTTAATAGTGAAAACTCCATCAATGACGCAGGTATCAATGTAGATAAGTAAAATATGACTTGGCATGTCCTATTTGTTCTAGAAATATTATGTCCTTCAATATGAACTCTAATGTTCACAGGGTTATGTCCTAAGTGGAAAAGACGACTGATGCTTAGTGAGAACATACAAAGTTGTTTCAAAATAGTAGAATTATGCTGAGCTAATACATGACTTGACTTGGTTCAGTTTCTACCACCAAATTAAACATGCAAAAAATTTTTAAATATTTAAATTATTTATTCCATAGTGATTTCCAAGATTATGCAATAATACTTGTAGTACCCACCATTCTTACCACCAAAGGTCTGTGCCCTCACTCCTGTAACTGATATGACCATGTGACTTTCATGTTTCCTTTAGTTCATGTGGTCTATTACATTGACTGATTGATTTAAACTTGAAAGTTTTATGTACTGAATAAAATGCTTACTTCTCTTCCTGGAATTGTTTTAGGTCGTCACAAATTTTGGTGATAGATAAGAAACTCTAGAGTTTTTTCCCCTCTAATAATGCTAACTGTAAAACAAACCATTGTGAGGAATCCTGTTTCCTTCATATATATATATATATATTAAACTGGGTTCCAAAGGCTTATGTCCTGACAAGTGGAAAACCAAAAATAAACTATTCTTTAAATGGATTTGCTCTCCAGGTTTGTATTACCTGAATGGTTCAAGAAACTTCAAACCTTGGACTGGCCAGAATTCTTACTGGTAATTTCTAAGGAACTGAAAACAATGTTTTCCAGAGAAAAGTGACATCACCAGATAACAATCATTCCAAAGTTATATTTTTAAGCAGACAGTGTGTTTTTTCAAGCACAGAAATAGCTATCTCATGAACAAAACAACATGAATGAAAACACACAGAAGAAATGGATAAAAGAATCAGATCACAAGGTCTTCAAATGTGCAAATAATGTATAAGCTCTAAAGTATATGTGCTTTTTGTGCTTAAATAGATAAGTGTAGATAACCAAAAGACAGAAAATGTATTAAAAGACCTATTGCACTATCCTTGTGTTTGTAAAAATAATAAGAAGCAAAATGTTCTCACTTTCAGACATATTCTAGGAAAGCTGGACCTTCACAGACTGAGAGTCACATCAACTATTCCACTTGCGAACCTGAACAACTCAAGTGAAAAGTGACCAAACATCATTTAGCTACGAAAGAGCAGAACCCCTCTTCCCCACCATAACTCATGATCATTTTTCTATGACTTCTTAACTTCCACATTACTCAGTGTGGAAGAAATTATGATGCAACGTGCACATCTGCCTTCAAGAAGAAAAGACATATATCTGCCAGAAGAGCAGTAGAAAATTGTTTTTAGCTGTCGGTGCCCTCAGTAGGCCTCTAGCTAAAGACAGTCCTCTGGTCCAACTTGGTCTCACCTCCTTCCTGGGTGGTGAGACCAAGTGACTAATCAACATTGGATATAGTGTCCAACTGGATATTATATGGATTCCAAGTAATCAATTTGCAGTGGTACTATCAGAATATGGAATTAAAAATATTTTATTTATTTATTTGATAGAGACAGAAATCAAGAGGGGAGGAGGGTATAGAATGAGAGAGAGAAAGAGAGACCTGCAGTACCGCTTTACCACTAGTGAAGATTTCTCCCTGGAGAGAACCAGTAATACCCAACATATCCCGTGACTAATCAACATATAGTGTTCACCTCTCCTCTTCCTGTGGGGCAACTCTAAAGTGGGTTTTGTCAGGAAAACTCCCTTCAGACTTTAGTATGTCTTCCACTTAAATGCCCCAAATCCCAGTTTGACTTTTCCCTGTTCCCAGGCCTACCTTCTTCTCTTTTCCTTGTCTAGTGTTAATCCCACAAGCATGTCATCAGAATCTCTCTGCATACTAATCTTCCTGTTTAAGTTTGCTACCCAAGAGATACAGCCTGTGACAGTGGAATCTTCATTGATTTTGAGTCTGTGTTTCCTAAAAGGGTGCGATTGGTTCTTCTGTTGACGTTCTCTACTTGTAAGAAACTTTTATAAGTTACAGGAAGTTTCCTTTGTTCTTTCTGCCAAGCTAGACAACATTTCAGGAGATGTCTTTCTTCTTTTCTTTCTTTCTTTCTTTCTTTCTTTCTTTCTTTCTTTCTTTCTTTCTTTCTTTCTTTCTTTCTTTCACTGCTGGGGCTTGGTGCCAATAACACAAATTCACTGCCCCTAGTGGGCATTTCCCCCCATTTTATTGGATAGGATAGAGAGAAATTAAGAGAAGAGGGGCAGAAAGAGAGGGAAAGAGAAAGATAGACATCTGCAGACCTGCTTCACTGCCTGTGAAGTGTCCTTCTTCCAGGTGGGGAGCCAGAGGCTTGAACCTGGATCCTTGAGTGGGTTCTTGTACTTAGTACTATGTGCATTTAACTGGGTGTGCCACTAAGCGGCTCCCAGGAGATTTCTTGAAAACCATTCTGCAAGAAGCATCAAGACTTACTACATATTATACCAGACTTACAGCCTATCTCACATTTGATAGTGAATTTGAGAGAGATAGTGAAATCTTGGCTCTTAGAGGGGAAGCAAGGGCTCACCCCCTCATCATAACTGAAAACACTCAACTGATCTACAATCTTTGCATTTTTAGTTTCCTTAAGAGTCCAGACTTTTTTCTCTTGATGTGAATGGCTCATTTTACCAGTGGAGTCTATATCAGTGGGAGTAATTATAAGAATAACCTTAAAGTAGAAAAATGAGAGACTAGCTATCAGTCATTTGTGGGGAGGATTCACTCTGGTAATTCCTGGCTAAACCCACCACAATAGACCCACTAGCTATCTTCAAAACAAAGACCCCAACTCTTCATCTGCAATATTCCAGCCTTTAGGTTCATGATTAGTCAACAATGTGTTTGGCTTTATATGTTAACTCTCTTTTTCAGCCACCAGGTTCCAGATGCTACCATGATGCCAACCTGACTTCCCTGGATGGACGACCCCACCAGTGAGTTCTAGAGGCCCCGCTTTACCAGATCCCCGCCTCACTAGGGAAAGAGAGAGAGGCAGGCTGGGAGTATGGATTGACCTGCCAACACCCATGTTCAGCAGGGAAGCAATTATAGAAGCCAGGCCTTCCATCTTCTGCATCCCACAATGACTTTGGGTCCATAATCTCAGAGGGATAAAGAATAGGGAAGCTCTCAGGGTTGGGGATGGGATGGGATGCAGAGTTCTGGTGGTGGGAATTGTGTGGAGTTGTACCCCTCTTATCCTCTGGTCTTGTCAGTGTTTCCTTTTAATAAATACAAATTAAAAAATAAAGAAAAGAAAAAATTGAGCCCCGGCTCGGCTCCCCACCTGCAGGGGAGTCGCTTCACAGGCGGTGAAGCAGGTCTGCAGGAGTCTGTCTTTCTCTCCCTCTCTCTGTCTTCCCCTCCTCTCTCCATTTCTCTCTGTCCTATCCAACAACGACGACATCAATAACAACAACAGCTACAGCAAGAATTAAAAACAATAAGGGCAACAGAAGGGAATAAATAAATAAATACATATTTTAAAAAAAAGAAAAGAAAAAATTAAAAATAAAAACCAAGAAGCTTGAATCAAATTCACTTAGTAATGGCTGGAGAGGTGGCTCAGTGAATAAAATATATGTAGTGCATATCTAGAACCCCATGTTTGATCCCTAATACCATATATGGCCAGAACACTGCCTTTGACATAAATAAATATTAAAATATAAAGAAATACAACCACTAAGTGACTAAGGACTAAAGTCTTACCCACAGGACTTGGCAGAAGCAAAGAAGTCCTTTTATTGCATTACCTCACTCCACTTCCCAAACCATTCAAACTAAAACTTGATTAAATCAGTCTATATTTGAGGATAAGCACACATATATAGCATTTTCCAGCTTTATGGAGGTGCAACTAATAAATGGATAAACATATAGGGTAGTCAAAGTGTAAAGCATGTTGATTTAACATTTGTATATATTGTGAGTGAACCCCCCCCATACAAATTAATCAGGCATCCACAGGAAATTTCAATCACACAATACAGTGCTACCAACTGGATATTGGATCCTCAGATCTTAGTCATCTTACAACGGAAAGTTTAAGACCCTGAGTTCTTTCTACCCAGAGCATCTGAGCTCGGTGGAATCACAGGGAGACGTGTGGCAGCTGACACAGCCATTTTTATAGATGACCTCTTTGTACTTCTTCACTCAAGTTCGATCTAAATACAGCTTCCTGGCCCTAGGTTCTTTGTTGGTCTTGCAAATGAATTTTATTTCTGTGACAAATTCTAGACCCAGGAACATCTATTTTTACCAAAATAAACAGACATGTGAAAACAAACGAAGCTGGGATAATTTTGGGGATTTGGATGGTGAAAGACAAAGCGCACTAGAGAAATGTACTGAAGTCTGCTTTATGGACTTAGATTTTTTTTTTTTTTTTTAAAAAGGGTGTTTAGGCTTATGGGTGACTCTGGAGGATAAATTTACCTTCTGATGCTTCTATGAGTTTAGAGAAAAATAAGATGGATGAAAACGAGGGAAATTAAAGGCTTTGGGGTGATGACAACCAACAGTGAAATCCAGGCATTCTTAGCATTAAAACTCCAATTTCTGGGGCCGGGCTGTGGTGGACACGGTAGAGCATAAGTGTTGCATGTACAAGGACGTGCATTCAAAGCCTTGGTTCCCTCCTGCAGGGAGAAATTTTCACTAGTGGTGAAGCGGCACTGCAGGTCTCTCTCTCTTTCTCTCTCTCCTTCTCTGCCCCCCTTCCCTCTTGATTTCTGTCTCTATCAAATAAATAAATAAATAAATAAATAAATAAATTTTTAATTCTGTATTCTGAGAAAACCATTACAAACTGATTACTTGGAATCCAGAATCCTGAGGAAAGAGACTTGCCCTGACAGCTATCAAAGGACCACATATCACTTCCCTGCAACTAATGTGAGGGGCAAAGCCAGTTGGGGCCTAGAGATCTTCCCTGTCCCTTCTCCACACAGACTGTGTGGGCCCCTGTCCTTACTGCCAGTCCCGAAGTCTGAGAGGGCTGGTGTCTTCTACATTCTGCCCCTCTCAGATCTTCTGACCATCAGAATTGGACAGAGAGGGTGACTTTCCCCATTGCTTATTTCACTGATGGATGGGCAAGTGCCGGGAAGAAACTTCTCTTCTCCTCCAGTGTCCCCTGCAGCTGACAGGCTCCTTTGACCCGGGTGTCTGAACTCAAGACGGGCACTGGCTAGTATCCACATTGTGTGTTCAAGAACAGGACCAATTAACTGAAAATTAGTTGCCATTTAGACTTTGCCTGAGACTATCAAAGCATCCCCATGCTCTTCACCGAGGCAGGGCTGAGAAGGCTTTCCATGAAGCAGCGTTTATTAACTGCTTGGGGTCCTAATGTAAGGAGATGAGAGGAAGCTTTAATATTTTGATAGCTGCAGTTTGAAAAAGAAAGTTCTTGGGACCCTGAGGACTTGCCCTGATGCCTCAAAGAACAAAGTCAAATTGGCCCGCACTGGACGTGGAGAGAAATTTGCTTTAGATTTGGAAATGGATGCGGTGGGAGGGAGAGCAGAAGACAAAAAGAAGAAGTGTACAGTGGAAGGAACAAGAGCACAGGGAAGAGTGGAGAGAGGTATGGAAAAGGACCAGGTGAGAGCGTGCAGACAGGGTCACGCTGTCCCGGCGAGAGAGTGAGGAGCTCCTTCTCATTTGAAGTCCTTTGCCCTGTTTGTTTTTTTTTTTTTTTTTAATATTTTACTTAACTTACTTACTGGATGGAGACAAATGGAAAGGAAGGGGGAAGAAAGAGATAGAGAAGGAGAAAGACACCTAACACACTGTCTTACTGCTCATAAAGTGTTTCCCTGCATATGGGGATCGGGGACTTAAACCTCCATGAGGTTTGCCACCGCCTGGACACTGCCTTGCTGTGTCTTAAGACTCCTGGCACACTTTAACAATGACTCTTTAGTCATTATCAGGCCACCCCCTCAGCTGGGGCCCTCGTCGGGGAGTCCTGAGAGTCCCAAACAGACATGATGGGCCTAGACCTCAAACAGATCCCTCTCCCCAATATTACTGGTCATCTCTATAAGGAACAACAAAATAGACCCCTGTGTGGGCCCCCATAGGACCTTGTCCTCAACTTGGATCAATAACAGTAGAGAATGTTCCATCCTCTGAAGGGAGGCTGGACAACATACTCTATGTTCCACCTGAGGAAGATGGGTTCTGAAACTGGGGCAGCTTGGAACGTTCCTACTTATGACCACAGAAATGTGAGCTCAGATCTACAGGGATGCAGAGGTCACATAGGCTCCTAAGCTGAATATGGACCCCAGATCGCATCAAATCGATGGGGTTTATAGCCAACAATATTTATACACCTTTCCCATATTGGGGAGCTACTCTCTTCCCTGATCTAGCTTTCTGGTCCTTTTTCCAGCCATGACATCATCTCCCCAGACAAATAACTTAGATCTACCTGCATATCAAATGTTAGGCTAAGAAAACAAACAAACAAACAAAAAAAAAAAACACCAGTATAGGCAAGGGCCCTTTGGAATATAACTAAAATAGGACTACTAACTATCTATAAAACAGAGACCCCCCAAATCTTCATCTGAACTACTCCAGCCTTTAGGTTCATGATTAGTCAACAATTTGTTTGGCTCTATATGTTAACTCTTTTTTCAGCCACCAGGTTCCAGATGCTACCATGATGCCATTCAGACTTCCCTGGACAGACAACCCCACCAATGTGTCCTGGAGCCCCACTTCCCCAGAGCCCCACCCCACTAGGGAAGGAGAGAGAGAGGCAGGCTGGGAGTACAAATCAACCTGACACCTGACAACACCCATGTTCAGTGGGGAAACAATTACAGAAGCCAGACCTTCCACCTTCTGTACCCCATGGTGACCCTGGGTCTATACTCCCAGAGGGATAAAGAATAGGGAAGCTATCAGGGGAGGGGATAGGATACAGAGTTCTGGTGGTGGGAACTGCGTGAAGTTGTACCCCTCTTATCCTGTGGTTTTTGTCAGTGTTTGCATTTTATAAATAAAAATCATTAAAAAAAAAAAAAAAAAAAGACTCCACTTCTGTTCCGATAATCAAGGCAGGTTTCTTTATTCCATCCAGAACCCAACTCTCCAGCCAAGGGAGATTTCAGGAGGAACTGGGCTCACAGGGCTATCTGGGCTTCTTGGGGAGGGCTCCCCCCCTCAGCTATGGCCTTGAAAGGGGAGGGGACACTGAGTTAATTTGATCTATACCTCCAAGAGCCCACTACGGATCTTGTGAGTCATATAGAAGGGATAAAACACCACTGGTATGATTAGTAAGATCCTAAATACAAAAGTCCTCTTCCTAAACATCTAGTTTCGCAGGACAGCTAGTGCTGGCTCTGCGTGGAATAAAAATGGAAAGATACCAACTTCCCTGCCCCCTCAAGTGGGGTGGACATGTAAGTAGATGACTATCATGCATGAAAATAATCATCCTAAGAACACTAGGAGGGAAAACAAGCATCCAGAGCTAGGAAAGTATTTGGAGAATAAAGGTCTTGCCTCCATTAGGTACAGAGATCTTGAGCAATACCATTTGCCTTGAGACCTCCTCCACGAGTGGTCAGCTCTTCCTACCATAGGGTTTTTGGTTTTGTTTTTGCTTTTTCTGCCACCACAGTTATTGCTGGGACTTGGCTCCAGCATGAACCCACCACTTCATATGGCATTTTTTCCCTTTTATTTTTTTCTATTTTTAATTGGCTAGGACAGAGAGAAATTGAGAGTGCGAGAGAGAGAGAGAGAGAGAGAGAGAAACACCTATAAACTACTTCACCATTTGTGACACAGCCCCCTGCAGGTGGGGAGAGAGGGCTCAAACCTGGGTCCTTACTCATGGTGATATGTGAGCTTAACCAGGTGCATCACTGCCTGCCCCTCCATAGAATTTATTAAGAGCTTATGTTCGGAAATTGCCTTTCTGAATATTGGAGAACTGTATGCTTTGAAAAAAGAAAACCTGCATTCTCTGATTCCTTAAGGAACAATAACAAAGATTCTAAGTGTAAAGTGTTTAGGTTGCCACATCAAGGTGCCGGTAAAGGAAATGATGTGGAGAAAATAACTGCAAAATCAGTGGGACAGGGAGTCGGGCTGTAGCGCAGCGGGTTAAGCGCAGGTGGCGCAAAGCACAAGGACTGGCATAAGGATCCTGGTTTGAGCCCCAGCTTCCCACCTGCAGGGGAGTCGCTTCACAGGCGGTGAAGCAGGTCTGCAGGTGTCTATCTTTCTCTCCTCCTCTCTGCCTTCCCCTCCTCTCTCCATTTCTCTCTGTCCTATCCAACAACGACGACAACAACAATAATAACTACAACAATAAAACAACAAGGGCAACAAAGGGAATAAATAAATAAATAAATAAAATATTTTTTAAAAATCAGTGGGACTTTATTTTTATTTTTTAATCATTTTAATTTTTTTTTTATTTCTATGGTGCCCACATTACAAATTCATAGGTCCTGCTGGCCATTTATTCCTTTTTCTTTCTTTCTCTTTCTTTCTTTCTCTCTTTCTTTCTTTTTTAAAAAAACCTTTTTATTTGATAGGACAGATAGAAATTGAGAAGTGAGGGAGGAGAGTGGGAGTGAGTGACAGTGGCATCTGCCACATGGCTTCCCCACTCATGAAGCTTCTACCCTGCAGACTGAGACCGACCGGGGATTTGAACCCAGGTCCTCGTGCCTAGTAACACGTACACTCAACTGAATGCTTCCCCACTCAGCCCTGGCCATGACACTTTAAATAAACCTTTGCTGCAGGCATGGCTTGTGGTGGAGATGGAAGGAAGTTTCTCCCTGAGGGGCCTGTAGTGTTACCTGGTTCACATCAGTGTGACTTGGAGCATCTCATCACTGAGCCAGAAGAAACTGGCTTTCTATCCTTCTAACTTTTGGCCAAAGGACTCCAGAAAGACGTCTGTCCTGACTCTGCATCTAAGTCTCTCCTCACCCCTCTCCCTCAGCCTGGCAAAGGCCTGGTGCCCTCCTGCCTGCAAACAGTTACCTGAGTTGCTCAGTGCCATGTTCCCACTAAGATTTGCCCTGTCATCCTCACCTCTACGTTATTAATTTATTTATTAAATTTTATTTATAAAAAGGAAAACAGACAAAAACCATAGGATAAGAGGGGTACAACTCCACACAGTTTCCACCACCAGAACCCTGTATCCCATCCCCTCCCCTGATAGCTTTCCTATTCTTTAACCCTCTGGGAGCATGGACCCAGGGTCATTGTGGGATGCAGAAAGTGGACAGTCTGGCTTCTGTAATTGCTTCCCCACTGAACAGGGGAGTTGGCAGGTTGATCCATACTCCCAGCCTGTCTCTCTCTTTCCCTAGTGTGGAGGGGTTCTGGGGAAGTGGAGCTTCAGGACACATTGGTGGGGTGGTCTGTCCAGGGAAGTCAGGTTGGCATCATGGTAGCATCTGGAACCTGGTGGCTGAAAAGAGAGTTAACATACAAAGCCAAACAAGTTGTTGACTAATCATGAACCTAAAGGCTGGAATAGTGCAGATGAAGAGTGGTGGGGGGGGGTTCCTCTGTTTTGTAGATAGTTAGTAGGCATATTTTAGTTATATTCCAAAGGCCTGTGGCTATACTAGTTCTCTCTCTCTCTCTGTCTGTTTCTGTCTCTTCCCCCTGAGCCTGACATATGATATGCAGGTGGATCCAAGTTATCATCTGGGGAGATGATGTCATGGCTGGACAGTCAACAATATTTATACACCTTTCCCATATTTGGGAGCTACTGTCTTCCCTGATCCAGCTTTCTCACTTCTACTTTAGACGCCTCTGAGGGATGCTGTCTCAGGCCCTTGGGGACAGATGTGCTGTAGAAGCCGTGAGCTTCCTCCAGTGCCTAGAAACTTGTGCATGATGAATGATGCCACTGGTCTTTGTGGGCTTGGTGCCAGAGGCCCTGGTGTTTGGGAGACCGGGAATGATGAGTCGCTTGGTACCTCCCCAGCTGGCAGACACCAGCAACCACTTCTCACACCTAATTGGAGCCTGCGACAGCCCAGCTCTCCAAGACCAGACACCCCTGCTCTCTGCCAAGAGATGAAAACCCGCTAACCCTCCTCCTGATTATTTTCAAATTAAAAGGTTCTCTGGAGACAACTGAACTGCCCCCAAGCACTTGTCTAAATGATTCTGGCAGCTTCTCCCAGGGTGCTCTGGCTCCCAGCACAACCGCCCAGCCTCACACTTTCCACCCAGACCTAACCCAGCCCCTGCCTATTTTCTGAGCTCATACTTGAAGCACTGTGCCAGCTCCCTGCTGGCCCCAGGCCACCTCCTGCTCACCAGAGCTGGTGCCTTCACCTCTGGCTGACCTGTGGAAAATGGGGGCAGGATGAGGCGCCCTATAGGTTGCTCCAGGCTTTGTGGGGAGTATCTCCTAGAGACCATAGCTGGGCAACAATTGGGAATAAGATGCCTTGGAGGCCTCTGCTAGGCCTATCTGCCAGGAAGCATCTTCACTGATGGAGGGAGTCTGCCTTCACACACTCCTTAATGGAATTCCTTTTTGCCTTCAAGGATTGGATTCATGACAGCTGGAGTTCAAAGGAACACTAGGAAGCACTTAATCCAACTCCTGTGGACGAGGGTAACTGGGCTGGTGTTTAGCAACAAGTCTGTGGCAGAACTGAGGTTGCAGTCAGGGCTTCGTGGGGCGCAGGCTGTGCTCTGTCACCATCTTTGTCTTCCATGACTTCCTCTCCGTCTAGATATCTGTTCTTATCGTCTCCTTTTCCTCCTTAGAAACATGGACTGATGGGCACTAAAATGGCGGAAGGCATCCAAATCTCAAGGGGTCACTGTAACAATCCAGCTAAAAGGAGGTAACTCAAGAATTCATTTCTCTTTTGGACCATCAGGTTTAACACTGGAGCTCAGTGCCTGCACAAATCCACCACTCCTGGTGACCATTTTTCTTTCCTCTAGATAAAAGTCGAGAGACAGAGAAAAAAGGAGAGACATCACAGCACTGCTCTACTGCTTGTGAGTTCTTTCCTTTTGCAGGCCGACTTCTGTGCTCACCAGGACTTTAGCTCAGATCCTCACACACAGTATTTATTATTCATGCTCTACCGGGTGAATCACCTACCAGCCCGGGATCCACTTCTATTTCAAATGACCATAATCATCGGAGATAATGGAGGTCTTATACCTCTGGAAGTTATTTTAAGGGCAGGATGGACTGCGTTTACCCTCTGTATCCTTTCTTGACTCTTTGCCTTGTTGTTTCTCCATGATTTCCTACTAGTCCTGCCTTCCTATTCTTCATGGGGCTTTCAGTGAATCGGGTTGCAAAACTGTTGATTTGTTTTTTTATCTCTTGACCACCCCCTACCCCCACACTTCCATCAGTGTTACTGACTAGATACTTTGTACTTTTGACTGTGTCTCTGAAAATTCCCTGCTCCCCAACTGTAAAGCCACACTTTCTTCTTCTCTTCCCATTACTCTGGCCACCTTTCTCAGACTTTTTTATGGGCATATCTTCTGGAAGTGCTTCCTGCATTTTCCTAAAGGCTTATTTACTCACTACCATGAAAGAAAGAGATGAGATATGAAGAGAGAGAACCAGGGTCTCACTCTGGTATTGCATATGCCAGAGATTAAACTCAGCACCGCATGTTTTTAAGTCCAATGTTCTAGCCACTGCACCACTTCCCAGGCTGCTTGGAGGTTTTTCTTAAATGTCAATTTTTTTTTCTGCCAGGTCTATTGACAGTCCTTCCATCCTCACCCTTTATCCTTTTTTTTTTTTTTTTTTTTTTACTTTTTTTCTTTTTAAAATCAGATTGTACTACTTAGTTCTAGTTTATGGTGGTACCAGGAATTGAACCTGGAGCATCCAAGCCTCAAGCATGAAAGTCCGTGCTATCTCCCCAGCCTAGATCCACTTTTAGAATGAATATTTCTGTGCTTTTCCTATTGCGCCTGCAAGCATGACTCTAACAGATGGTTCATTTGGTTTTGTAGCTGTTCACGGTCCAACCAACTTCCTCTTTTCCTGCTGCTGGGGAATGAATCTCTCTTTCCTCTGGGCTTTGACCCATAAGCTAAAAGAGCTTATCACAGCACATTAGCTTCTTGTTGCCAAGGGCAGAGCTCTGTTCTTAGTCTTTTTAAAAAATATTTATTTATTTATTTTCCCTTTTGCTGCCCTTGTTTTTCATTGTTGTTGTAGTTAGTGTTGTTGTTATTGATGTCGTCATTGTTGGATAGGACAGGGAGAAATGGAGAGAGGAGGGGAAGACAGAGAGGGAGAAATACAGACACCTGCAGACCTGCTTTACCACCTGTGAAGCGACTCCCCTGCAGGTGGGGATGTGGGGGCTCGAACCAGGATCCTTATGCTGGTCCTTGAGCTTTGTGCCACGTGCGCTTAACCCACTGTGCTACCGCCTGACTCCCCTTAGTTCTTAGTCTTGAACCAAGTGTTATTTCCCATATCCAAGGATGGCTCTCTGTCTGTCTCTGTTGTGCTCTGATTCCCAGCCAGCTAATTCTTACATGATGTATTAACTAGACTCCTTTGCCCTCAGGCTTTTGGTGGGTGTTCAGTGGGAGGTAGCAACAAGAAATTGGAGGGTGAGGATAGTATGAGCAGACAAAGTATGTGACAGCAGCATGGAGACTCAAACCGATACTATGAGTTGATATGACCATTGAGCCAGGAACGAAAGAAGAATCTGGAGGAGTTTGAGTCATGCGCGTGGGTTGTTTGGGGATTGTACATTGTACAGTCACATGCAAGATAAGGGGCTGAGATCTCCCCAACACCCTCTCTAAGTGAGACCTGCTTCTCCAACAGACACCTGTGCCTAAGTGACACAGACACACCTCAAACATAACCTGCCAATTTGCCAGGCCCTGCCCACCTCGTCCTGCATTCCCAACACACCTGTCACCTGGCCTTTCAAGTGAGGAATCTCTTAGATCATCTTTGATTCGACCCTTTCATTTCCCACATGGAATGAATCCCCAAAGTCTGTGGGTTCCACCTTTGACATATTCTTCCTATTTAGTCCCATCCTTCTGTCGTGACCCTGTCCTTTCACAACACTCACTCACCCTGTCATGTCTTAACCAGCTAAACTAGCCTCCCTGCACCCAGACTTACTCCTTCAAAACAATCAGCATCTTGTCACTGCAGATAGTCTTTTCTCTTGAACTACTATGGAATATTCTGAACCACAGTCAAGTATAGAGAATAACATTCCAACTATGTAGTCACCATACTGATTGCTTCATAACTTTCCATTTTATTGTAGCACTACCAGGGTGTCAGGCCTGCACAGCTTCACTACTCCTGATCCCCCTTTTGCTCCCACTATATTCCAGAGAGAGAGAAATTGACAAAGCAGTAGAGAGAGACACCACAGCACTGAGCCACTATTCAGGGGACTTTTCCTGGTTCTGTGGTGGTCCCACACAATGCCAGAGTTCAAACCCAGGGCTTCCTGTGTGGTAAAGCAGTGCACTACTGCCCCTACTGGATAAACTATGTCCCTGCACTTATTTCACTTATTGCACTTAAAAAAAAAAAAAAGAAGACGAAGAAGATTTTCTAAGTCTGGTATTTCCTGAAAGAACTAAGCAGTGCTCTTGGCAAAAGCATCAAACAAACAGTGTCTCAGATACATTGGAAGGATCCTACCCAGCTCTTTTGAATTCTGTTTCCCACCTTATATCCCCATACATGTCTATAGTATCGTGACTTTTGTATTTATGTTTTCCCTATTTTCCTACACCATGTATATACATCCACTAATGATTTACTGCTGCTTTACACATTAAAAATATCTGTATAAATTATATCAACGTATGCACCCATCTTCTGTTGGCTTTTCCCACTCTGTAATGTTTCAGAGATTTACACCTATAAATGTGTGTGGCTCTCCTTCACGGTGACTGACCTGTGGTTGTGTGGATATTCTACATTTTATTTATAACTTCTTCTATTTCTGTACATCTAGGTTGTTTCCAGGCTTTCACAATGATGGACATGCCACAGATAAACTTTCTCATTTGTGGACTCTTGAATATTTTTAGCATCCTGGAAGATAACACATAGGATAAAAATGGTGTTTCTGAATAAGGCGAACATCTAAGTGAGTGTGTTCTCAAATTCTTTTAAGCTGTTTCAGTTTTGACTCTTTCCAGTACTACGTAAAAGCTACCATTTTCACGTTCTATGTCTCTCCACATTGGGGAAAAAACAAAAAGCTACTATTTACACTCATGAGACAGACAAAAAGTGGAAAACTCTGGTATTAAGGATTGGAGATATTTTGTAGAAATCATTCCTAATTAATTAATTAGTTTATTCACCAATTTTTTATTGCCACTAGGGTTATTGCTTACACAACAAATTCACCACTCTCAGCGGCATTCTCCCCCTCATTTCTTTTCATTCATCTTCTCTTCTCTTCTCTTCTGTTCTTAGGCAGAGAGAAATTCAGAAGAGTGTAGAGAGAAGAGGGAAGAAAGAGAGACACCTGCAGAATTGCTTCACTGCTTGTGAAGCTTTCCCCCTGCAAGTGTGGACCAGGACCCTGACTCTGGTTCGTTGTACACAATAATGTGTGCACTCAACTGCATGCCTCACCACCTGAGGAGCAGATGGTTCTAATCTGTAGTTTCCTGATTATCAATAGGGTAGAATATTGTTTACATTTTATTCCCATTCTGGTTTCTTCTTATATGTCTTGCTGGTTCATCCTCTTTTTTTTTTTTTTTAGTTCTTTATTGGGGAATTAATGTTTTACTTTCAACAGTAAGTACAATAGTTTGTACATGCATAACATTCCCCAATTTCCCATATAACAATACAACCCCCACTAGGTCCTCTGTCATCCTTCTGGGACCTGTATTCTCCCCTCCCACCCACCCCCACCCCAGAGTCTTTTACTTTGGTGCAATACGCTATGGTTCTTCCTCTTAATTCATTTTTTTCTGTTGGATAGTTTCACTTTTTCCCCCAACTGATTTACAAGAATTCTTTCATATATGCTGGATAACTTAACTTTGGTGACTATATGATTATCTTCACTCAGTCAGTGTTTGTATTTTCACTTTGATAAATTTTACAACATTGAAATTTGTAAAAAAAAAATTAATACAAAGACTTTCATAACCATATTCTTATCAGGAAACAATTTTTTCATCTCTTCTTGAAGAAATCCTTCCCTACTTAAAGAAAAATATTTAAAAAAGAAATGTAAACATCTTTTTCTTACACAGTCAAGACTGAAGAAGCAAATGCAGCTGTTTAGATTGTCAGAGATGGCCACTATGATTCTTGCCCACTGCCAGTGCCTTAAGCAATTCCACTACTCTTGTGAAATGTCCCTCCTTCAAACAGAGAAACAGAAAGAGCCCACAGCCCGAGAACCTCCCCCCCCCCCCCCCCCCCCGTGCACAGTGTGGTCTGGGGATTTGAACTTGGGCTGTGTGGGTGGCTCTCAGCAGAGTTAGCTATCTCTCTGGACCACCACTGACGAAGAAGCAAGTCTAAACAAGTGAATGAGGGAACCACGATGTTTCCGGGGAGCCGTGTGACCCTGTGAACACCACGGAACTTGTTGTGCTGTCCCTGGCTTGTTGGGAAGCCTGAAGCAAATACAAATGACAGTTGCTTTTTGCATTCTGCCCACATTGCAAATGCAGATACTGATGGAAAAGAGGTTATGTAGTCAGCTCAAGTTCACAGAAGTGACTTACAGAGCCAAGATTCACAGGTCAGTGGAGCCCATGATCTGTCCTTTCAGGCCATGATACATGCTCAGGGCTCACAGAGGGGAGCTTGGACATTCAAAGGAAATGGTAGATATGTGAATGCCCATCCCCATCCCCGAGACTGTGCCCAGATATTCAAACCATACATGGTCGTGTGTGTGTGTGTGTGTGTGTGTGTGTGTGTGTGTGTGTGTTTGCCTCCAGGGTTATTGCTGGGGCTCAGCACGTGTGTGTGTGTGTGTGTGTGTGTGTGTGTGTGTGTGTGTGTGTGTGTGTGTGTGTGCCTCCAGGGTTATTGCTGGGGCTCAGCACCTGTGTGTGTGTGTGTGTGTGTGTGTGTGTGTGTGTGTGTGTTGCCTCCAGGGTTATTGCTGGGGCTCAGCACCTGTGTGTGTGTGTGTGTGTGTGTGTGTGTGTGTGTGTGTGTGTGTGTGTGTGTTGCCTCCAGGGTTATTGCTGGGGCTCAGCGCCTGCACCACAAATCCACTGCTCCTGGAGGCTATTTTTTCCCCTTTTGTTGCCCTTGTGTGTGTATATTTATTCTCTGTAAAAGGCTCTCCCCCCCCCCAGGCTCTGTTTCTACAGGATTATACCACTACTGATGGAATCTTTTCATTTTTAAATTTTAGAGAGAGGTAGAGATGGAGATGGAGAAAGAGATGGAGACAGAAGTAGAGAAGAAGAGATGCTTAAACCCAGGTCCTCACACATAGAAAAAGGTTGTCGTTGCCTCCCCACCCCCACCCTCAGTGAGTCATCACTGGGACTTCACTGCTCCAAGCTGACTTTTTCAGATAGGAAGATAAACTCAGGGGCCTGGTGGTGGTGCACCTGGTTGAGCATATACATTACAATGGTGGTCCCTGGTGGTCCCTAACTGCAAGGGGAAGCTTCATGAGTAGTGAAGCATTGCTGCAGGTCTCTCTCTCTCTCTCTCTCTCTCCATCTCTATCCAAAATTAAATAAGTATCTTTAAAAAGAAAGAAAGAAAGAAAGAGACACAGAGATAGAAAGACACACATCTCAAAGCTTCCTTTAGTGCTTTGAGGAGTGGGCTCAAACCTGGGTTATCCATATTCCCAGAGGGTTAAAGAACAGGAAAGCTATCAAGTGAGGGGATGGTATACAGAGCTATGGTGGTGGGTACTGTGTGGAGTTGTACCCCTCTTATTCTATGGTTTTGTCAGTGTTTCCTTTTTATAAATAAAATAAAAGAAAAAGAAAAAAGGAAATAGTATCACACACACATACACACACACTCACACACACACACACACACACACACACAAAACCCTGGGTCATGCACATGAAAAGCAAGGACATTATCCATTATCTTGCTAGCTCTCTAAACGTTTTTTTTTTCTTCTCTACCACTCACAACAGACAAGGAGAACAGAACAGTGATGAAGGGTTAGGATATAGGAAACTGTCATTACATCTCCAGAGACTCTGCCCACCACTGTATGACCAGTGAAGGCAGTTCTGAATTGCTCCAGTTCCTCTTTCTAAATCCTTGTCTCTGTAGCAGACAGGGAGGTGGCGCAGTGGATTAGAGTGTGGGATTCTTAAACATGAAGTCCTGAGTTCAATTCCCAGCCTTACACATGGCAGAGTGATGTCCTGGGACTGTCTCCTTCTCACTCTTTTTTCTCACAAATAAATCTTTAAGTAATAATAATAATATTCATAAAAACCTTGTCTTTGTAAGGAGTTCCAACAATCTAAGTGACAGGAGGTATGGAAACCTCCTTCTCTTCTGTGGTTTTCATGATAATCAAAGACTAGTTTCAGAAGTCTGGTCATGAACTTTTGAAAGAGGAACCAAAAACTTGTTCTAGCTGAGTGATTCTAGCAAATGGGGAAACGTAGGAGGACATTCTCCATAGCTTTTATTGATTGATTGGTTGGTTGATTGATTGATTCTTTTTTTCTTTTTTAAATTCTTGACTGGGGGATAACAGTTGACAGTAAATACAATAGTTTATACATGCATAACATTTCACATTTTTCCACACAACAATACAACCCCCACTAGGCCCTTTGCCATCCTGTTCCAGGACCTGAACTCTCCCCTGCCACCCACCCCAGAGTCTTTTACTTTGGTGCAGTACACCAACTCTAGTCCAAGTTCTACTTAGTGTTTTCTCTTCTGATCTTGCTTTTTCAACTTCTGCCTGTGAATGAGATCATCCCATATTGATCCTCTGTTTCTGACTTATTTCATTTAACATGATTTCTTCAAGCTCCATCCAAGATGGGCTGAAAATGGTCAAATCACCATTTTTACTCTGAAAATGTCCAATAGTTCTAGTTTATCTATCTCTTCATTTAACTGCTTCATTTCTTTGTTGATTTTCTGACTGGATGATCTGTCAAGTTGAGAGAGAGAGGTGTTGAAGTCCCCTACTATTACTGTGTTGCTGTTAATATATTGCTGTAGCTCTTTCAGTAAGATGTTTGATGTATTTAGATGGCCTCTCCTTGGGTGTATAGATGTTGATAATCAGTAAGTACTCTTAATCCTCTGAGCACTAAGTAATGTCCATCCCTATCTTTTTAAATTTTATTTAAGATCTATCATGTCATATATGAGCATAGCTGTTCCTACCCTTTTTGTGGCCCATTGGCTTGTATGATAGTTTTCCAGTCTTTCACTTTGAGTCTGTTTGTCTTGTTGAGTTAGGTGGGATTGCTATAGACAACATATGGTTGTGTTGTGTTTTCTGATCCATCTTCCTACTCTGTGCCTTTTAATAGGTGAATTCACGCCATTGACACTTATTGATATTATAGATTAGTGGCATTATTGTAGATTTTTAGAGTGTTCTTGTAGGTGACCATCAAAAGGCAAGTCTTCATTAGGTCCTTGATAATCAAGGTTTCCAGAAGATAAAGCATGGGAAAGGACCCCATGGCCTTTGATTAAACCTGCAACTTCCCCAGTTATGTCTGCAAACATTAGAAGAACATTCTGACCTGGCCTTGGCTTTGCTAGCTGCTGAATAAACCCAAACACATAGTAGGAGTTCATAAACACCAGGTGCTGCTTGAACTTATGTAACCGCTTGCCTATTGTTTAACTGATGATGTGAAGTATATATACATGTATTATCCTGAATAAAGTTTGCTGTGTCTCTGGCACAAGCCCTCCCTACCCCCAGCTCTAGTTCCTCCTCTTGGGACCCCCATTTGACCTTGCCCCACGCAGGACGTGGCAGCGAGATGCTCTGATATATGGCATACTTATGATGATTTGATTGTTAGGAGACCTTTCAGAACTTCTTTCAGGGAAGGCTTGGTGATAGTTGATTCCTTCAACTATTGCTTGTCTGAGAAGGTTTTTATGCCTCCATCTAGTCTGAATGACAGTCTAGCAGGATACAGTAGTCTTGGTTGAAAGACTTTCTCATTGACCATTCAATAGATATCTTGCCATTCTCTTCTGGCCTGTAGTGTTTGTGTAGAGAAATCTGCTGCTAATCTTATGGATTTTCCTCTGTAGGTGACTCTTTTTTTTTCTCTTGCAGCCTTCAGGATCCTTTCTTTATCCTTATTCCTTTCCATTCTAAATATAATGTGCCTTGATGTCTTTAAGTCTGGGTTAATTCTGTTTGGGACACTCTGGGCTTCTTGAACCTTTATGTCTTTGATGTTGTCTAGACTAGGGAAGTTCTCATCTATTATGTCCTGTAGAATGCTTTCTTCCTCTCCCTCTCTTTCTTCTCCTGGTAGGCCTATAATGCATATATATATATATATATATATATATATATATATATATATATATATTGAAATCATTCCATATATCTTTGTTGTTGTCTTCAGTAACTCTTAACCTCTTTTTGAGAGCTCTTACTTCTTTCTTAGTTTTCCCTAATTTGTCCTCAATCTTGCTAATTCTGTTTTCTGCCTCATGTATTCTATTCTCTCTCCCCCCTGTTGTTTTCTGCAGCTCATCTATTTTGTTACCCAATTTTGATACTGTATTAGCTTGTTAAACTAGTTGTGCTCTTAGCTCAGATATTTCAGCTTTCAGCTCTCTAATTACCTCAAGATAGTGCTTTCTTTCAGAGACCCATTTGTTATTTCTGCATTTCTGATAACAATTCTTTCAAACTCCTTCCTTAGCTAGCATTTGGATGTTGATCTCATTTTCCTGTGTTTCTACCTTAGGGGGGCTTTTAGCTAGACTTTTATCCTGGTTCATTTCTTCAATGTTTCTCCTTGGTTAAACCATTATTACAGTGTGTTATGAGGTTCTTCTCTCAGCACTTTTCAGTCCACTGATCACCCTTGCCTGGATTGACTTGTGTCTAAGTAAGGTATTTACTTAGTTCACAGCTGTGGAAATAACAGTTGTTTCAATATTATCTCAATCCCTGAGTTGAAGGACAGTGGTTGTTAAAGCCTCTTTTTCTTTTTCTTCCCTGTAGGCTATGGGAGAAGGAGGAGGAAGAGGAAAAGAAGGAGAAGGAGAACCAGAAGGAGGAAAAAGAGGAGGTGGAGAGGGAGAGAAAAAGGGTGGTGGGTGGGGGAGATACATAATGGTTATGCAGAAAGACTCTCATGAGGGTGAGAAAACACTTATCCTAGGCTGGAGGATGCCTGATTTAAAGATGGGAAATGAAACAACCGTGTATGTGTTTCTTTTAACACTTCCGTAGTTAAATTCTCACTCATTTTATAATTTTTTTTAAAGTTGTGCTTTTAAAATATAAAAACAAATTAAGAGGGGAGTTAATTCTGGTCTGATTTTAAAGCTTACCATTCTATTCTAATAAGGAGTAAAAGTTAAACAAACTTTAAGACCAACAGCTCTTTTTAGAGCTGTTAAAAAAAAAGGTGAGATCACAGGGGCAAACCACTGCCCAGGCTCCAAGTCAAGAGAGAGAGAGAGGTTTACAGTTTATCAGAGCAAAACCCCAGAAGTATAAAACTTCTATAGAGACAGGTGTTAGGGTAGCAAAGCTTGACTATGATCAGTGCAATGCTAGTGGGCTACGCTGAGAATTAAACATTCCAGAGGCCCAGAAACCTTCTAGGCAGCATTCAAACTTTCTGTGAGTTTTACCTCAAGGAGCTCCATTAGCTTCTCACAGTGAAAACAGAAGGAAAGAAAGCTCCCTCGCTCCCTCGTACTTCCTGCAGGTGTCAGAGAAAAGGAAACATTTTGAAATACTCCACAACATTCTGTTCTTAACAAGTCCTGCCCTCGAGAGAAATTATTTAACTAGAGTCTCACTTGCTGGGGGTTTTTAAGACCTAAACCACTTGAGGGAAGAAAAGCACTGAACTATAGTCACCTCTGGTCACCCTGCCTCGAAAAGTGAGTGTGACCATGGTAAATATATGTGGTGATCACAATCCAAGGAATAGAGTCAACAAAAAGCTAAAATTAAATCATAAAACTATGGAAGGATTCCCATGTTCTCACAACCCACTCTATTACAAAACTATGTATCTATTAATAGTTACCACAGTACCTTTTATCCAATACTTAATGTCAATCTTTTTTTAATTTACTTTCCCTTTTGTTGCCCTTGTTTTTTTTTTTTTTATTGTTGCTGTAGTTCTTATTGTAGTTGTTATTGGTGCCGTCGTTGCTAGATAGGACAGAGAGAAATGGAGAGAGGGGGGGAAGACAGAGAGGGGGCAAAAAAGATAGACACCTGCAGACCTGCATCACTGCCTGTGAAGTGACTCCCCTGCAGATGGGGAGCCGGGCGCTCAAACTGGGATCCTTACTCTTGTCCTTGTGCTTGGCGCCACGTGTGCTTAACCTGCTGTACTACCACCCAACTCCCTTTAATGTCAATCTTTCAACAACAACAAAAATACAAAGTATCCTAAAAGCAAAAAAATACATTTTGAAGAGACTGAATAAACTATAGAACCAGAATATGCTATGATGAGAGTGTTGGAATTATCAAGTTAGATTAAAAAAAAAAAACATTTAATTAAATGCTGAAGGATTTGATGGAAAAAGTAGTCAACATGCAAAAAAAGGATACTGGAAAGAGAGTGATGGAAGTTCTAAGAAAGAATTAAAAAATGATAGTATTTTGGGAAAATAGCACAGTGGATAAGGTATTAGACTGTCAAGCATGAGGTCCCAAGTTCAATCCTGGCAACACATGTAAAAGGCAACCTAGCAAATGGGACTTCTCACATCTGCACATGTCACTGCACTTCCCACAGCTGCACATCATACTGACAAGAAAATGTGCTATCTAAACTATAAAAAAAATTCTATAACTCATCAAGAGCAAAACAAGTAACCCAATAAAAATGTGTGTGTGAAACATGTGTTTAAGATCTTATAACATTGTACCAACAATAAACAAAGACTTTAAAAAGAAAAATGGTCTTGTAAAAAATCAAGAGAAAAATAATACTTTACCTAAAAAACAGTCAAACATAAAAATTACATCTGACTTATTAAGAGCCATAGAAGGAGTGGAATTAAATATGTAAAAGACTAAAATAAAAAAACACCAATTTAAATTTCTGTACCCCACAAAATTGTCCTGCAAAAGTATAGGAGAAAAGAAGACTTAGTGACCAAATACATCTCTCAGATATGGGATGTAGACACAGGGCATTTTGTGTCATATGTGGGCATTGCACAATATACAATAGAATACATAGAACATAATTGTCTACTTTTTTCTTAAATTTTCTATGAGCCTAAGAGTGTTGCTAAAAATTAAGTATGGCAGCTGGATGGTAGTGCAGCTGGTTGAGTGCACACATTATATTACGCAGAGTGCTACGACCCAGGTTCAAGCCCCTGGTCCTCACCTGCAGGGGGAAACCTTTATAAGTGGTGAAGCAGGGCTGCAGGTGTCTCTCTATTTCTTTCCCTCTTTACTCCCCTCTTCCCTCTCAATTTCTGGCTGTCTTTAACCAATAAATAAAAATAATTAAAAAATTAAGTATGTTGATTTTTCAGTGATATTTTAATTTGCTTTTCTTAAAAAAGATTTTTTTTAATAATTTTTATTTATAAAATGGAAACACTGACAAAAACCATAGGATAAGAGGGGTACAACTCCACACGATTCCCACCACCAGAAATCCATATCCCACCCCCTCCCCTGATAGCTTTCCTATTCTTTATCCCTCTGGGAGTACGGACCCAGGGTCTTTATTGGGTGCAGAAGGTGGGAAGTCTGGCTTCTGTAATTGCTTCCCTGCTGAACATTGGTGTTGGCAGGTCAATTTATACTCCCAGCCTGTTTCTCTCTTTTCCTGCCAGGCTAGCATCACGGGAGAGAGACCAGGAAATCGTAGCGGCATGGTAATAAAAACACGGAATCCCCAGAGTCGGGTGTGAGCACAGTAGGTTAAGCCACGTGCTGCCAAAGCGCAATAACCGCAATAACCACCTCCTGCTCTGCTCTGAGCACCAGCCCTTCTCCAGGTCGGGACACAGGAGAGAAAAGACAATGAAACTAGGAACAGAAGTGGGTTTTATGGGATAAAAGAAGTGGCAAGTCGGGGAGTGGAGATGGCTAGGAAAGGGGGTGGAGAAAAGAAAAAGCCCTGCTGGGAACTTCCTTAGCTACCGTTGCTAGGGTTTTAGTTGGCAGGAATTAGCAGTACCCTGAGGGGATAACGTGGTTGGGAGGAGACCTTTAGTCATTTATAAGACAAAGCAGAAGACTGGTATGTAGATAAAGGGACTGGCCATACTAGCATAGGGTGGTTTGTGGGCCCTGCCTGACTCAACCACATCTGCACAATTTCCCAACATTTCCCTAGTGGAGAAGGGCTCTTGGAAGCAGGGCTCCAGGACACATTGTTGGGGTCATCTGCCCAGGGAAGTCGGGTTGGCATCATGGTACCATCTAAAACCTGGTGGCTGAAAAAAAGAGTTAACATGCAAAGCCAAAAAAAAAAAAATGTTGACTATAATCATGAACCTAAATGCTGGAATAGTTCATATGAAGAGTGGGGGGGTCTCTAATAATAATAATAATGTTGTTGTTGTTGTAGCTGGGGAGGCAACTCGATGATAAAGCTTAGGACTTGCAGGAATGAGGTCTTGAGTTTGATACCCAGCACAGAATATGTCAGAGTAATGCCACAGAGCTCATGCTTATTAAACAAATAAACAACAACAACAAAACCAAACAGGAGCTGAAAACTGATGCTTCCTGATAAGCACACATGATACCACAGGCAAAGACCTGGGCTCAAGCCCCTGACCCCCAAATTTGGGTGACAGAGGGGGGTTACAAGTAGTGAGCAGTGATGCAGTTGTCTCTATCTTCCTCTCAGTGTCTCCCTAACTTATCAAAATAAAAAAATGAAATATTCCAAGCAAAAAAAGAAAAAAAAAGGAAAAAAGAAAAAGAAAAGTTACTATATTGAAAGAAAATTTTACAAGAATACACAGGCACACTAGCAATTGGGAGAAAATGTCTTCACATCAGACATTTGACAAGAGATTGATACTGAGCATCTTTAAAGAAATCATACAATTCAATAACAACAAACTTAATTAGAAAGCGGGGAAAATATAAATAGCTTTCTAAAGAAGACATACAGATTACCTGCTGACATATGAAAAAGTGCTCCATTTTACTTATCACTAAAGAAATACAAATTAAAATAAATAGGAGATAACACGTCACATCTGTGTGAATGGCCTACAGTGTAGACCTTACATCACCAAAGCATGAACCGACAAGTGTTGGGAAGGATGTGAAGACAAAGAAACACTGGTGGACTGTCGGTGGGAATGCACATTAGAGCAGCTCCTATGGAAAACAGTATGGAGAGTTCTCAAAATAATGAAAATGGAAGCACCTTGTTATCCGCATACACCTACAAAATATAAAAGCACTGATCTGAAGGATCTGTGCACCCCTGTGTTCATAGACTCAATAATCCTTTGAAGGCTTTTGATTCCTTTTAGTTTGAACCACTTAAAAATATAATCTTTTTCAAATTTCATATTTACACACTTAAGTATGAGTGATACTGTTAAATGAAGATAGGTATACCATCAGTGACAAAATATTGCATTCTTCACAGTAGTGAAGGAGAAGATGCAACACAAATGCCCAACGATAGAGGGCTGGGTGAAGAATCTAGGAGACGTATGCTCAATGGATCACTGCTCTGAAATTTAAAAGCTGGTATTGTCTCCTTCTGGACAAAATGGATGGAGTTGAATGTGACTGTGCTCAGTGAAGTAAGTAAGAAGACTACCAGATAGTTTTACTCATCTAAGGATTACAGAGAATTGAAATACATGAACTTGCTAAAAATAAAAATGAAAAGAAAAGATAAAGGCAAAAAAAGGAGGAAGAAAAGGAGAAAGAGAGAAGGAGGAGGAGTAACAGGAGGAGGAGGAGGAGGAGGAGCTGCCAAACTGTCTCCAAGACTTCATGAGAACTGTGGTGGTTATGGAGGCGAGGCGTATAGGACTGTGGTGGTTATGGAGGCGAGGTGTATAGAACTGTGGTGGTTATGGAGGCGAGGCGTATAGAACTGTGGTGATTATGGAGGTGAGGCATATAGAACTGTGGTGGTTATGGAGGCGAGGCGTATAGAACTGTGGTGGTTATGGAGGCGAGGCGTATAGAACTGTGGTGGTTATGGAGGCGAGGCGTATAGAACTGTGGTGGTTATGGAGGCGAGGCGTATAGAACTGTGGTGGTTATGGAGGCGAGGCGTATAGAACTGTGGTGGTTATGGAGGTGAGGCGTATAGAACTGTGGTGGTTATGGAGGTGAGGCGTATAGAACTGTGGTGGTGTGTGTGGCGTGGAGCAAAGCTGTTGTCATCATATAACCTTGTAAACCATTATCAAATTACCAATAAAAACAAAATTAAAAAGATAATTGTATATATTTGAATGTAAAGACATTAAGACAGATGGCATTTTGGAACTGCATATAGACTAATGCCACCTACTCTAAATTCCATGTTTGTTTTCTTTGGCTAGATATAGAATCATACTTCAAGCTTCTTATAGTCGTTTTGAACATTCTGTTGAAAAGAAGTTTGGGTATTGAATTTGTTATGATATCAAAATGACCTTAATTCTAAACTAATACTTGGCAAGCAAGAGTATGGGCCTGGTGAGCGGCTTTATTGATTTGTTTTATGTTTATGCATTTAAGACAAGTGATGCTGCTTACAAACTCTCAGTTCAGCCCTCTGGAAAATTATCAAACATGCACTTTTCAGCTCAAGTTAAACTTGAGGCAGCAACTACCGCTTTGCATGTATCTGTAGCATGCACCTTCTATGAACACAAGCAACCAAGCATGAAATAAACTGCTCTTAAAAATGTGAATTCTCACATCAAATCAATGGGGTTTACAGTCAACAGTATTTATACCCCTTTCCCATATTTGGGAGCTACTCTCTTCCCTGATCCAGCTTTCTGGTCCTTTTTCCAGCCATGACATAATCTCCTCAGACATTAATTAGGACCCACCTGCATGTCAGATTTCAGGCTCAGGCACACACACACACACACACACACACACACACACACACACACACACACACACACACACACTACTATAGCCACAGGCCCTTTGGAATATAACTAAAATATGCCTACAAAACGGAGGACCCCCCAACTCTTCATCTGCACTATTCCAACCTTTAGGTCCATGATTGGTCAACAATTTGTTTGGCTTTATATGTTAACTGTCTTTTCAACCACCAGATTCCAGATGCTAGCATGATGCCGACCAGACTTGCCTGGACAGACAATTCCACCAGTGTGTCCTGGAGCTCTGCTTCCCCAGAGCCCTTCTCTACTAGGGAAAGAGAGAAACAGGCTGGGAGTATGAATCGACCTGTCAGTGCCCATGTTCAGCAGGGAAGCAATTACAGAAGCCAGACCTTCCACCTTCTGCATTTTACAATGACCCTGGGTCCATACTCCCAGAGGCTTAAAGAATAGGAAAGCTATCGGGAAGGATGGGATGAGAAGTTCTGGTGGTGGGAATTGTGTGGAGTTGTACCCCTCTTATCCTATGGTTTAGTCAATGTTTCCTTTTTATAAATACAAAATTTAAAAAATATATAAATTCAAATAAGATATCTTCTGCTCTCCAGATTTTTCCATCATTGTTAAGAGAAAGATGACAAAAATAAATAACAGACAACTTTGCTTTGGACCTGTCCTATCTGTGCATTCCTCCAGAGAGGAACAGAGCCAGATGACACAATCAGCTCCCTTGGGCTTGGGCTGACTCAAGGATGTCTCTGTATGGATGTCCCAAGGCAATTTTATACTCACCATGTCCTGGGATGAACTCATTGTCTTCCTTTCAAAGTGCTAGTCTTAGAATTCCTTCACCTCTCCTTCTTGTTTCTCATATAGAAGCATGTGCTGATTCCATTATCTTCTCCTCTCTTCTCTAAAAGTTCTCATGTCTCCCAAAGTCTCCCCCTCCAATTCCTGTTTGTACTGTCACCAACTTAAGTTCTGCAAACCACAAATCCGATTGCTCTGCTCTCACCTTAAAATGCTCAGTGATTCTCCTGCTATGCTTTTTTGTTCACCTCTGCAGATGTAGTCTCTGCCCTTCTCCACTGTGCTGTCTCCCAAAGACCAACCAGCAGATACATCAGTGACTGTCCCATCCTTTGATTAGTGGTGGACATTAAAAAAACAAGATTGTAAGACAACAGGGATATAATTCATACAGTTCCCACTAACAGAGTTCTGTGTCCCATCCCCTCCATTGGAATCTTCCCTATTCTTTATCCCTCTGAGAGGATGAACCAAAGTTCTTTATGGGGTGCAGAAGGTGGAAGGTCTGTCTTCTGTAATTGCTTCTCCACTGGACATGGCCATCCACCCCCCCCATCCTGTTTCTATCTTTCCTTCATGGGGTATGGGTCTAGAGAAGTGAGACTTCCGGGCACATTGGTGAGGTAGTCTGCCCGGGCAAGTCAGGATGGAATCATGATAACATCTACAGCTTGGTGGCCAAAAGGCAGTAAGATGTAAATCAGGAAAAATTGTTTAATAAATAGGAACCCAAAGATAGGAACAGAGCAGATGAAATCATAAGTCTTCATGTGGGAAGAATCTAGGAAGACTATTTTAGGTATGTTCCAAGGGGTCCATGACTTTACTAATTTTTGCTTGAGCTTGATAGTTAACATGGAGGTGGACAAAAATATCGTCTGGGAAGATGGTGTCAGAGTTGAGAATAGGCCTAGAAAGCTGGATTTGGACAAGGAGTAGCTCCCAAACATGAGGAAAGTATATAAATAGCATTAACTGCTTACTCCATTGATCTGGCCTAAGGCCCAGATCTATTCATATTTAGCATAGGAGCCTGTGTAACTTCTGAGTCCCCGTCTATCTGAGCTCTCAGTCTATGGTCACAGCTGGGAACATTCTAGAATGCACTAATTTCAAGACTAGTCTTCCTCAACTGGCAGAGTAGGTTGGCCCAGCCTCTCTTTGGAGAGTTCCTACCATTGCTACTCTACATTGAGGCCACAGTCCTGGAAAGACCCACGATGCTGTTCCTGATAGAAGTGACCAGTGATGGTGGAGAGAGGGCTCTATTAGAGGACTAGGCCCATCTTATATATTTGGGGGCAAATGCTAGAAGAAGAAATATGTGTGGGAATCCCAGGATTCCCTGACTAGAGCCCCAGATGATGGGGTGGCCTGGCAGTGCCACAAAGGCCATCATTAAGTGAGCCAGTCTCTTGTCCTTATCCAACTTTTGTCAGATGGACCTTTAACAATGTGAAGCCAGTCTCAGAGGAGAAAAGTGAGGCCAGAGTATATATATATTCCCTGGCCCCTTCCTTATGTTCTTAAGGTAAATCGACCACACCTGTCAGCAGTAGACACTTCTGTCTAGAAGCTTTCCTCACACACTCTGGCTTTGAGAGTGCCACCATGCTACTCTACACTTCTTTGCTTCCCTGCTTTTGTTTATCCCTTTCTTCCCATCTCAGTCTGAAACTCTCTTCATTGCCTCTACTTCAGTCTTTTTCATGTCGACCTGCATGATTCTTTGCATTAGTCATCTCAGTGAGGAAGGTGACTAGACTACAGAAGGAGACAACAATTGGCTGGCTGTGGGATTGCTGCCATGTTGAGCAGGGAAGCTCCTGGATTTTCCCAGAGGAAGGAGTAACTGCAACTTGTAGCCTGGGAGGTGGCACAGTTCATAAAGTATTGGGTCTTCAGGCCTGAGGTCCCAAATTCAGATCCTGGTATTACATATGCCCGAGTGATGTTCTGGTTCTCTCTCCTCTCTCCCTCTTTCCTCATAAATAAATAAATACACTTAAAATAAAAAGAAGTCACTGGGCCAGGTGATGGCACACCGGGCTGAGTGCACAGGGTCCCAGGTTTGATCCACCAGTCCCTACCTACAGGGGGAAAGCTTTGCAAGTGATGAAGCAGGTCTGCAGGTGTCTCTCTTTCTCTCTCCCTCTCTATCTCCCCATACCTTCTCAGTTTCTGGCTGCCTCTACCCAATAAATAAAGATAATGAAAAATTAGAAAAATAAATCAGAAAGAACTTTCTACCAAAGGAGTCCAAAGGCAGAGAAACTGGATATGTGCAAGAACACCCTTGCCACATCACAGATTTCCCCTTCAACAATTGACTTTGGGTTGTTGCTAAAGGCTCCTTAGAGCTCTGAGCTCCTTTAGCTCTCATGCTCACTGCGTTGAACTCAGGAAATACACAAACCAGCTGAGAGACAGCAGACATGATTTATGCAGTGACACTGTTGGCAAGGCCAGGAGACAGTTCAGGAAACACATAAAATATTCCTCCTAGAGATCAGAGCTTGTGTTTATGGAATGACTGGAAGAATCTATGAACACATTTGTAGAAGCATTTCTAATGAATCAGGAGCTGTGCCTGAATACTTCTCCTTCTTGCCTGATCCCTTCTTTCCATGAAGAGTAGAGTTCTTGTTATTTCCTTTGAGAAATGATCACGCCCATCAAAGAAAAAAAAAATACAGGTTTTGTTTCCTGTTTCTCCTTAAGTGGCCTGAATCAACTACAAAGTCACCAGCCTGAGCTGATGATTCATTACTGCTATGGCTAACAATAATAGACTATTTCTTTCCTGCAAAGATGAACTTCAAGAGAATTAGAGTAAGAGGGAATGGTAAAGAAGGTTTTGCTTTATAGGATTTAGGTACAGAGGACAGAGGCATAACAAGGGGAAGACAGAGACAGTGAGTGAGAGAGAGAGAGAGAGAATGCTACTAAGGTCCACTTGAATGGAAAGCTGCCAAGAGAGAGAACTGTGTACTGGACTCACACAAATCCAAATGTAGTAATTACCAAGAACACTGAGCTCTCCTGACTGAACATGTACCTTGTGAAAAAATACATTCATGCTTTTCAAGTCTCCATGTGTCCAAAATAATTCTGTGTAGATCCACTCTTTTTTAATGCAGTCTCTAAATCACTTCTAGAAAACCCTAGGGATCATTGGGCATGGTTGGAAAACTATAAAGGGCAAATTCTACCCAGTAGATGCAATTCCTGGACTCGTTTTTACTGAGCAGTGCAGGCTCTCCTGGGCTAATCTGAAAGACAGTTTGGTGGCTGCCAGTTCTTGACTCCATTCTCCCAGACAGTGCCCAAGTATGTGCTGTTATTCTTGCCAATACACCCTCACTCCTCTCCTACCTTTGGCCTCTGACATGTGATGAATGTAGTTCACAGACCAATTGTTTCTCCTAAAGCCTTTTCCCCAAGCCATTCTCTTGCCCAGTAATCTATAGAGTTACCTTAACACTACCACTATATTCAGACTTCCTCCCTCCCACACCACAGTCCTCCTACAATCTCTGTTGCAAACCACTGTTCCCTTTCACACCCAGGTGTTTACACAGATTGTTCCTGTCTCCGACACCATCTAGAGATCCACCCTCAGTCTCACTTTCTCTGTTGAATCTAGCTGATTATTCTTACAGATCACTTTTAGGGGGAAGTCTAGAGAGACACAGGTGTCTTTCTTAGGTGTTCTTATTATATTCCATGGCTTGGGCTTTTTTTTTTAATCAAAGGCAATTTAGTGAGTTTTTAAAAATATTTTTTATTTATTTACTTATTTATTTATTTATTAGACAGAGATGGAGAATTTGAGAAAGAAGGGAGAAATAATGATGGAGCAGAGAGAAAGAGAGAGACAGAGAGAGAGAGAGAGAAAGACCTGCAAGGACTGCTTGACTGCTAGTGAAGACCCCCCCCCACCCCCTGCGCAGGTGGATACTAGGGGCTTGAACCTGAACCCGGGTCCTTGTACATTGTAACATGTGTACCACCACCCAGTCCTTAATTAGTGTTATTTTTAATTTTTTGTTCATTTATTTACTATTTGATAGAGACTGAGAGAAACTGAGGGGAGGGAGATAGAGAGGGAAAGAGACAGAAAAACACCTGAAGCCCTGCTTCACTTCTCATGAAGCTTTCCCCCTACAGGTTGGGACAAGGGGCTTGAACCAAGTATTCGCATATTATACTGTAAACTTAACCAGATGCACACCTGCCTGCCCCCACCCCTTAATGAGTGTTTTAAATGACTATTTAGCTGTGTCTTTCACCAAACAATGTGGGCAAGAAAGGAATGTCCACCTTACTTATTCTTATTTGAAGATGATTTTTTGTTTGTTTTATCTTGCTTGCAATGTGGAAGGAATAAATTCATGGCATTGTACATACAAGATAACACCAGTGAGAAGACTCCCAGATACCCTGAGTCCTTTTTTTTTTTTTTTGATTGCTTATTTTGGAAAAAAAAAAAAAAAGTAAAATAACTATCTGTTGCACAGTGTGTAGATAAATGAAAGAAAGGTAATCCATAGAAACACTGACTGGCAGTGCTTTGTTCATGTGTGCGGTCCTTTGTGGCACTCCTTCAGGTCTTCTGACAGTGACGTACCTCCCTGCCACACACTGCTTTGAAGTAGTACTTTAGTTTATAAACAACAATGGGTGTTTCTTACAGTTCTGAAATCTGTGGTCCAAGATCAGGATGCCAGTACAGTTGGGTCATGGCCCTCACATGGTAGAGTGGACCAAGTTATCCCGAGCTCACCTATTGCAAAAGGTCGCTAACAAAAGGATGAAGGCTCCACTGTTACAACCTCAGTACTTTTCAAAGCTCCCTCACTTCATAAAACCATCATCTTTAGGAATTAGAATCGCAGCATGTCATTTCTGTTTTGGTGATGGAAGAGATACAAGCATTCAGACCACAGCGAGTACCACGTGAGTTTCCCTACTGCTCTTAGTGGATGGGACAACATGACCGGCATCCTGTGAGTTTTGGCCAACTAGGCACTGAGTAAGCAAACAGAGGCGCAATAAGAGGAGGGACAAGCTTTCTGGCAGTTCCTGGTGCAACAAACCCAAAGAAACTGGGAAAGTAACCTTTATTCTCTCCACTGCCGACAGGAGACGACGGTATTTATGTTTTAGTAGCTATTTGCCTGATATTATTATCCAAGAATCTCTTTATCTTCCTGGTGAAGAAATCAAAGTCTAAAGAAACATGAGAACTTGCCAAGAGTCTCAGGAAATGGTGACAGAGCCCGGCCTAGAAACTGACTCCTGGAGTAACACTTTCTGTTAACCATCATTCTCACACCATCACTGTCTGAAAGTCCTTCTCATCTATCTGCTAACTCAGAGTTATTCGTGCAGTTTTTCCTCACTGTCCCTGACCTTTGATACTGTGAATGCAAAAGGCCATGAGCAGGGCATTTCCTCCTGACCAGCGTTTCCTGCAGAGCAAAGCTATTCCAGTTCCTGTGTGTAAGTATGGGGGGATTTGGCAGGGGGCGGGGAGCCTGAGTAAGCAAAAAAGACAAAAGAAACCCAATAGGAAGCAGCAGCAAGTGATCTAGCCTCACACGTGCTCTTTTTCTCCTGGGGCTTTGGTGACAACTTTACTTTCTGGAGACTAAATGGAAAATGTTGGCTTGATGGGATGCACGTGTGAAGGTATACAAACCTGCACTGAAAATCATTAGAGACTCGTTACAGCCATAAGCCCACACCTACGTAAATCACCTTCACACCTGACTCTCGTGATGTCATTTCTGGCACACGAGGCTGGTGAATTCTCGAAAGATAAGCTTCTTTAATCATGGACCTAAGGCAACATCCCTACAGAAGACTCTGCAGGCATCCATTTACCAAGTGCTTGGTTGCCAAGACCCTGATTCAAAAGTGAGTCAGTTTCTGCTGTTTATAACAATGACAAAAGATATAGGCTCATCCTGAGGATTCTCTTAAAGTCTTTTTTTTTTTTCTTGGCAGACTTCATATGTTCTAGTAGAGCACTTTCTGGCCATGGGTATAGCACCGAAGATCCCCCAGTGGAGTCTTCTGCTTTTTATCTGGTAAATGTGAGGCCAGGTGCTGGCCCACCTGGGTGCGTGCACAGCACAATGCACAGGAACCCCACCTGCAGGGAAAGCTTTGCAAGCAGTGAACAGTGGTGCAGGTGTCTCTCTTTCTCTCTCCCTCTCTGTCTCCCCCTTCCCTCTTGGTTTCTGGCTACCTCTATCTAATAAATAAATATACCTACAATAGACTTCCTAGCTTCTTCCAACAAAAAGACCCCAAATTCCATCTGTTATTTTCTTACCTTTAGGGTTCTGATCATTAAACAGTTTGTTCTGCTTTATATCTTAATGCTTTTCCAGCTCCCAAGTTGCCAGATGCTACCATGATGCCAACCTGATTTCTCTGGGCAGACAACCTCAACAATGTGTCCTGGAACCCTACCTCTCCAGAGCTGTACCCCACAAGGGAAAGACAGAAACAGGCTGGGGGTATGGATCACTTATCAATGCCCATTTCCAGTGGAGACGCAATTATAGAAGCCAGAACTCCCACCTTCTGCACCCCATAAAGATCTTTGGTCCATACTCTCAGAGGGATAAAGAATAGAGAAGCTTCCAATGGAGGTGAGGGGATACAGAACTCTGGTGGTGGGAATTGTATCCCTTTTATACCTCAGTATTGTCAATAATTATTAAATCACTAACAAAAATTTAAAAACAAGCAAAAAACTCCCAGCCTATTTCTGTCTTCCCCTAGTGGAGTAGGGCTCTGGAGAGGTGGGGTTCCAGGACACATTGGTGAGGTTGTCTGCCCAGGGAAGTCAGGTTGGTGTCATGGTACCATCTGCAACTTGCTGGCTGAAAAGCATTAAGATATAAAACAGAACAAACTGTTTAATAAGCAGAAGCCTAAAGGTAAGAATATAGCTATACTCTCAAAGAGAATTCTAAGACTCAGTTTAGTTCAGGCGTGCCAGTCTAAGGCTAATTTGAGTTCATCAATAACAGGAACACAAGATGGCCACATACCTCCCTCAGAGGCAGATGTGGGCTGCGGAGAAATCCCTAAATGGAAATAAAAGTGGAAAGGGAAGAAATAGATAACATGATATGTCAACTGCAGGGAAAGAGTTTTGGCAAGTGAGTTCTCCTTAACCTAAATAGACCCAAATTTTCTCAATAAAATGAATCTTGCAAAGGGAAGGATTTTGAATTGCTCGACCCCTGTAATGTTCTCCTAGTGTAATAGAGCTGGAAGCTTCCCTCAGGAAATAATAAAGGTGTAAAGTCAATGTTCAAAAATAAGGGACCATGAACACATTTTTGTTGCTGTTGTTGTAGTTATTATTGATAGAACAGAAAGAAATGGAGAGAGGAAGAGAAGATAGAGAGGGTGAGAAAAAGACACCTGCACACCTGCTTCACCGCCTGTGAAGCGACTCCCTGGCAGGTGGGGAGGTGGGCAGACCGGGATCCCTACACCGCTGGTCCTTGCCCTTTGCTTTGCACCACGTGTGCTTAACCCGCTGTGCTACCCACCTGACTCCCAGTGAACAGATTTTTATGCCAAGAACCAAGAAGCTGTGCTTTGGGAGTTACACTTATATCTGCTTCTTTTTATTATTATTATTATTTTAATGATTTTTTCTTTTTTTAACCAGAGCACTGCTCAGCTCTGGCTGGTCATGGTACAGGGGATTGAACTCCAGACTTTGGAGCATCAGGCATGAGAGTCTCTTTGCATAACCATTATACTATCTACCTCTGCCCTTATATCTGTTTCTTAAACTCCCCAAAAAGATAAAATTCTTTTAAAAAATATTTATTTATTTATTCCCTTTTGTTGCCCTTGTTGTTTTTTATTGTTGTAGTTATAATTGTTGTCATCATTGTTGGATAAGACAGAGAGAAATGGAGAGAGGAAGGGAAGACAGAGAGGGGGAGAAAAAGATAGACACCTGCAGATCTGCTTCACCACTCGTGAAGCGACCCCCCTGCAGGTGGGGAACCGGGGGCTCAAACCGGGATCCTTATGCTGGTCCTTGTGCTTTGTGCCACATGCACTTAACCCACTGCACTACCGCCCGACTCCCAAAAGATGAAATTCCTTGAATGTGTCTTGGGAAAATAATTCATTAAATGAACAATTCATTATTACATAGTCTGGTTCCTAGGTCTGAAATTTTCTTGTGAGACGGGATTACAATGAATTTCCCTAAATCTGTCCTTGAGTCTTAGCTCTGCCACTCACCCACTGAGGTCGTGAACAAGTCACTTAACCTCACCACTTAACCACTTCATCTTTAAAATGTGGATATTAGGACAGCCTTAAAAAAAAATTTTTTTTTTAATGATTGTGAAAAGCAGAAATAACGCCACCAAGGACACAGTATGAAGCAGGTATTGAGTAACTGTGACTACTGTTACTTTAATGGAGAGATTTCACTAGGTCAGAAGAATGAGTGTGCACTTTTTGAAAGAGCTTGCATTAGACAAAAGTCAAGGCAGCAGACTTAACCACTTGGGAAGAATGATATTAATTGTATGTCGATAAGACTGAAGTCTCTGCCCGTGTTAAAGTTGTTTTTTCCCTAGATTCACATATGCCTGTTCATTCCTGACAGATGATTTCCCCATTCTAATAAAGCCTGGAACACAAACTTGCTTAAAGGTGAGGTGGTAGGGGGTCGGGCGGTAGCGTAGCGGGTTGAGCGCACATGGCGCAAAGTGCAAGGACCAGACAAAGATCCCGGTTCAAGCCCCCGGCTCCCCACCTGCAGGGGAGTCGCTTCACAGGCGGTCAAGCAGGTCTGCAGGTGTCTGTCTTTCTCTCCCCCTCTCAGTCTCCCCTCCTCTCTCAATTTCTCTCTGTCCCATCCAACAACAACAACAATGATAACAACAATAATGATGACAACAAGGGCAACAAAGTGGGAAAAAATGGCCTCCAGGAGCAGTGGACTCATAGTGCAGGCACCGAGCCCCAGCAATAACCCTGGAGGTTAAAAATAAAATAAAATAAAATAAAATAAAGGTGAGGTGGCCTGGGATTGGCCAAAACAGCCACCATGAAGTGAGCCAGTCTCTTGCCCTTTTCCAGTTCTTAAAGTCCCTTCTTTGTCTGACAAGCTTAGACTTGTCTCCCACTTATGAAAGCCATGTATGTCATTTGTTGTATCCAATCCAGTAGCAGGTTTACACAGTCTGGTCTTGAGTTAGGGAGGATATAGATCTAGGTTTTTACTGGGTTCTAAGTTAACCTCAATGTTGTTTTTTTGTTTTTATTTTGTTTTGTTTTGCCTTTACTTGTTCTAGAAAAGGTTGTCATAAGGGAAGAATTGTCCTTTATTTGACATACATAATTTTTTGCTGATATATCTCTTGGCCAATCCTCATAAGGCCTTTGTACAAATAAATCTATTTCATAAAGACTTCCTTCTGGGTGGTGGTAGATAGCAAAATGGTTATGAAAAGAGACTCTTGGGCCTGAGGCTCCATAGTCTCAGGTTCAGTCCCCACATCACCATAAGCCAGAGCTAAGCAGTGCTCTGGTAAAGAAAGGAAGGAAGGAAGGAAGGAAGGAAGGAAGGAAGGAAGGAAGGAAGGTCCTGTTTTTGTTATTATTCTATGTGAGTACTTATGGAAAGCTACCTAAAGTTCTTGTTGGAATTTACTTAATAAATGCACTAGTTGCTAAGAGAATATGTAAAATTTAATCTTTCTCCACACAGAAAATTCTTTCTTTTAATCCTTATATCATTTTTCTTTATTTTGGCATTCATAGCTGAAAATAAAGTTGACCCTTTTTTTTTTCCCCCAACATATTTTGGTCTGAGGCAACTCTTTGTTCCATCAAAGAGATTCATTTCCTTCACCAGAGAGAACTGTAGGTGAACAAGAATGATACATTACACATGATTCTGGATACAAAAGCCAGGGCCGTATACTGCAGTATAATTTGGCTTAACAAATGACTTAGGAAACCTTTTTGTTTTTTGAACACCTGTTCAAAGAAACCCCATTTGAAAGGATTTGCTATTGTTGATTCCTCACTGACAGCACAGATATGTTATTGTCCAGATCTCTACCCTAATGCTAAGCATAGAAGGGCCAGTATTCAGATTTCAAACCCTGCTTCTTTCTTTTAGCCACCCTGAGGGGGAGGAAGTGTTAATGGTTTACAGTCCATTTGCGGGCACATGGACACAGCTTCTCATCTTCCCATGATAAGTGAGTACTGTCTGGAGTTCATCTTTCCCTTCCAACCTCAGTCTTTTTCACCATCACGCACCAAGACCTCATGACCGCACCTGTGTCTCATCCCCTCCTCCTCCAGAACCTTTTGCACTGGTGTAATACACCACACCCAGTCCAACTTGCACACTGTTTTCCTTTTCTGTCCTGAGATTCTAGCTCTGCCAATAAAACAAATAAAAATAAAAGAAGGAGGGAGTCGGGCGGTAGTGCAGCGGGTTAAGCGCAAGTGGCGCAAAGAGCAAGGACTGGCATAAGGATCACGGTTTGAGTCTCCGGCTCCCCACCTGCAGAGGAGTCGCTTCACAAGTGGTGAAACAGATCTTCAGGTGTCTATCTGTCTCTCCCCCTCTCTCTCTTCCCCTCCTCTCTCCATTTCTCTCTGTCCTATCCAACAACGATGACAACAATAATAACTACAACAATAAAACAAGGGCAACAAAAGGGAATAAATAAATAAATAAAAATAAAAGAAGGCGGCTTTATCGAATGTTAATATGAAGCAAATAGATCCTATTTACAGAAAGAAACACAACTCAGTGTAGATTTCAAAGAGCTCCCCCTAAGGGAACACATCCACAGAAATATGACCAAGATAAAAAACCAAAGTTAGCTATATCTCATCAAATGCCCTCTTACCCCCTCCAGGGCCCCAAATAAGCATAAAAGTATAACTCAATTTCCCAACTCCACTGATTATTGCTTTGCTTATGTTGGGTCTGTAGAATGCAGTCATTCAGTATGTACTTTTCTGGGCACTTTTCAGTAGAGTCAACCTAGTTCCTGAAAGTAGCCATTGTTCATTCTGGGTTAGTATTTCATCAACATGTTTACCAGGATTTTCATTTGACTGATTTAAAGATTTGGATTCTTCTATATAATTCTTACATATAATTAGGATATTCTTTTTCAAATTTCTTTTTTTTAAAAGTTCTTCATTATTGGATAAAGACAGAGAGAAATTCAAGGGGCAGGGAGAGACAGAGAAGGAAAGAGACAGAAAGACATGAGAGGCTCTGCTTCACCACATGTGAAGTTTTACCCCTGCAGATGGGGACCAACAGCTTGGACTTGGGTCCTTGTGCATTATAATGTGAGCACTTAACCTGGCCCCAGGATATTCTTTCAATGAACAACACATACATGGATTTCTCTTGTGGAATACTTCTTTGGGATTTTTTTTTTGTATGATTAATTTTAGTGACTAGTACAAAAATATGTTCTTGGGTGCTGGGCAGTAAGGCACCAGATTAAATGCAGATAGTAGAAAAGGCAAGGACTGGAGCAAGTGTCCTGGCTCAGCTCCCAGCTCCCCACCTGTGTGTGTGGGGGCGGGGGGGTCGCTTCACAAGTGGCAAAGCAGGTCTGCAAGTGTCTTTCTCTCGCCCTCCTTATCTCCCTCTCTCCTCTCAATTTCTCTCTGTTTTATCCAATAATTAAAAAAAAAAAAAAGGCAAAAATGGCTGCCAGGAGCAGTGGATTTGTAGTGTAGGCACCGAGCCCCAGAGATAACCCTGGAGGGAAAAAAAAAAAAGGGTTCTGAAGTAGTTATGCTAACATGCTAACTTCTGGACACACTCTAGATGTGACAGCCGTGTGTAAGAATTCCAGTTGTGGGCTCTTACTCCAAAGTGCAGGGGGGCTGTCAGGTTTTGGTGTTTGATGGTAGAGGGGGATCTAGGCTGGGGGTGAGAGTGTTTTGCAGAAAATTGAGAAATTTCACATGTGTGTCAACAACTATATTTACTATATGCCATTAACTGTCCCAATTAAAAAGGGGGGGTTCTAATTGTTTCACATCCTTAGCCAATACTTGTTATGTTTCAGCACTTGATGATTGCTATGAAACTGTCAGTCATAATCCTGGGATGCTAGTCATTCTGTTGAACACTAGTAACATGGAAACTTTAGCTCATATTTATTGGCCACTTGGATATGCTTTTCTTGTGGTTCTTTTGTCCATTTGTTTGTTCTGTGACACCATTATGAAACTATTCTATATTTTATTTATAAGGATTTTTGGTGCTTTAAGTTTTACATTTATAACCTTTGGTAGATTAAGACTTTTTTTCTCCCCCTAAATAGTATATAACTGATTCAACATGATAACTGAAGTCTATATACTTTGGCCATAAAATAAATGTTTCTGTCTGTATGAATCTGCTTCTGGACTTTTTAACAAGGCTCATTATTCTCTATGGCTTCCTTTTGCCAACTAACATGATTTTTAACTGGAACATTAGCCTGTGATATTGGATACTTGTGAATGCCTGACTGCAGACTGCTCTGTAGCTTTGGCATGAAGGCCTGAGAATGTGAAACTAATGCAGACCGTTCCTCCTGAGTATTACAGTTAAAAAGCGTAGTAGAAATGGTTTCATCTGAATCCCTTATTTTGTAAAGTGAAAAAATCAGGTCTACCCAAATATATTGGTTAGCTTCTATTGGGCCAGTCAAATCCACTCTTTATTCTCTGCTTGCTGTGTCCCTGGAGTTCCCCCATCAGTGCGCTCTCCATCTGGTCCGATTTCCAGCTGATCTATTTTCTAGGGGCCATTGACCTGTAGATGGAGGAAGTGAGGTCAGGTATCAATTTCCTTTATTATCTTGCTTTAGGCTGACTGATTATCTTCACGTAATGTCTCCTGATGAGTAATCCTCTTTATCTAGACACCAATGAGCGTTCATTTATCTTGTCCCGGGCCTAAGGTACTAACAGTGTTCTCCCCTGAATAGCCCAGGACACCACATGCATGTGGATCTCATGAAGCATCATGGCAGCAAAAGAAGGGGGGCTCAAAGAAGCGCCAAAGGGCAAACGCCACCCATCTCTTGATAAAACGTCTTTAAAGTTGCCATCTTTAAGTGAGGCCCTCTGGTATTTGTCCTTCTTCTGACTTAACTCAGTGTGATTCATTCGAGTTCCATTCAAGATATGGAAAAGGAGATTTCATCATTTCTTTCTTTCTTTTTTTTTTATCTCTATTTCTTTACTGGACAGAGACAGCCAGAAATTGAGAGGGGTGGGGGAGATAGAGAAGGAGAGGTAAAGAGAAACCCGCAGCCCTGCTTCACCACTTGGAAAGCTTCCCCCCTGCAGGTGGGGGCCGAGGGCTTGAACCTGGGTCTTTGCACATTGTAACATTTGCATTCAACCAGGTGCACCACCACCCAGCCCCCTGATTTCTTCATTTCTTACAGCTGAACAGACAATTTCAGACAGTTTTTTGTTGTTGTTTTTGCTTTCAATCACTTTATTGAGAGATTAGTGGTCTACAGTACAGTCGTTGACACGTGGGCATTTCTCATCTCCCTGTGATAGTTGTCTGCAAAACACTTTCACTCCGAACATAGGTCATTTTTCTACCATAATGTAGAAACCTCTCGACCCATATGCCTTTCCCTCCCCAGAGTCCTCTGCTTTGGTACAACACATCACACCCAGTCCAAGTTTTCTTTGTGATTTCTTTTCTGTCCTTGCTTCTCCTCAAGGGGCGATGGTGAAAAAAGAGACCTGGGTTGTTGGTGTGAGTGGTGTGCAGACACCCATGACAGGATGATAAGACACAGTACTCATATGTCCACAACTACCCTGTAAGCCATCATGTCCAACAACAAAATAGTTTGAATTTTTTTTCAATAAATTGTCAAAAAAAAAATACAGTTGCCACATGACATACCTGGTTATATGGCATATGCTGGAACTCAGTCATGTGACCATAGTAAACTATAGAGTCAAGAGAGGTTCTGCTTAATTTTAAAGTGCCAAGTTGAAAAT